>NC_056732.1:762867264-763177264 GCF_019279795.1 Protopterus annectens | reverse complement strand
TCCCTGGTAAGACTGTCTTGTGTGTTTCCTGTAGTCTGCACAGATTACATACCTCAGGCATAGATATCTGTAAGTAGGGGCACATAGTGCTGTAAGGTACACAGGTAATGCTCACCTGTGTTGGCATACATTTGTGTGTTGTATGTATGTCTGACATGTGTGTAATGATGCCTGTACCATGGCCACAATCACATGTGTGTTACAGGGTATGTTTGTGTACCTAGCAACATGTATACTCTGTCACAGCAGTATGCCAGCTATATTAACAACCGTGCACATATGTTAGTTAGGGGTATGGCATCAATGACTAGGTGGTTTACTGGTAATACTGTAAATGTATTTTACATTCATTGCATTCGATGACATATTTCTTCATGCATTAGCTTGATATATACCCCCGTGACAAGGTTCTGCATTGTATCCCAAACAGTGTGCCGAGTACTGGTGTATACTGGTTTGTTATATGGAGTGTGGCAGGCACTGTCAGCCAGTTGTGGGCTGAGCACTGATATGTGGTATTGAATGTGTGTATCCTCTGACAGACAAACAGATGCCATATATAGCAGTTAAGTGAGATCTGTACTTAATAATGTTAAGTGTGCCACATGACTTGCTCACACATATTGCTTAATTGTCTTCCAGGGCTATGGTTCATCAACACAATCTGTCATATACAGCTGCGGAGGAACAGGAAATAGCTAACAGCCTGGTGCAGCACTATACACTGCTGTTTTCCAGGGCCAGCCAGCACCAGCATGAGCGTACTGCACTGTGGCAAGATCTTGTTCGTCGGGTAAATGACATAGGCATGCATAACTGGACATATGAGCAGGTACACCATCACTGCAGTGATTTAATTAGACATGTCCAGTGGGGTGCGTCTGATATCCATAGACAACAGCTTGCCATAGGTGGTGGGGCGGCCATACATCCCCTCCTCACCAGAGTGGAGGAGCTGCTCCTAAGTGTGGTGGCTCCTGGCCTACAGCAGCAACAGCATCACACATGTGTCATCATGGAGGCCGGAGCCACCCAGCATGATGACATGGAGGTGCAGGTAATATGCCCTAGCTGTAGACTACTGTTACCTGCATTGTTAGAATATGCATATGTGAGATGTGTACTGTGTGTTCAGCAGTTGTGCTGCCTATTGTGTGCAATACTGATATTTGGAATAGTATCTATACACCTGTGACTGTTGACTGTTGTTCTACTGTAGTTTAGCACACTCACAGTAGCAATGCCACAGTTGTGGCCACTGACAGACTGTGTCATATTCTTGTAGGTCCCTCTGGTGTGACAGCAGGGCAGACTATACATGCTGGTGAGTGTGTTAACACTTTAATATTGGTAATGACATGTGCATGTCATAGGTGAGGTGTAGGCCATGTACACGTAACACACCTACGCATAATGCATGCTGTGCATGTTTGCTGTGAGACATTAAACATCTCAGTAAAATCAGTAGCTTCTCAATCACATGCAATGCACAGATCAGCAGATACATGTGTGGCAACACTGTACTGCACTTTGGATATGCATAATTGCTACAGCTGTACATAACAGAACATGTTTATCATATGCAGTGCATGAAAACATGCTGCATTTGGCATTACCACACTCCCGCTGTAAGGTCACACTTCAGTATCCCACATGTCATGCACACACACATGATGTACCTCAGGGGTAGAGGCCTACCATGGGGCTGTGCAACACTCTTCAACACATAACACAGTCATGTTAGGCAATGCTCCCTATCGGCCACCTCACACACCCATGTACAAAGTGACTGTGTAATTGTGAACATAGCCACGGCACTGCAGTTCAGGTACAGCATGCTAGGCATTGGTCTTGCACACATTAGTAGCTGTGAGTGGCCACAAGAAGCATGATGATGATGGCACAGGGTACTACACCCCATCCAGTTACAGTGACCACAGTACTACTCATAGCAGTCATTGCTGTGCACCTCAATGTTGTGTGTGTGCAAACATATGCACCTATACACAATATGCATAGCATGTTGTGTGTATGCTTACATATGCCAGTATACACAATATGCACAGCAGTCACCATCCGAACAAAGTGTCACATATATGTCCTGGAATGCTAGTGGGTGTATAGGTCACATGACACACATTGGGTATGTGTGGTGTTTAACGTTGCAGTCGTGTAGCATGCCATGCAATGGCTGGCACCAACATATCTGCAATATGTCCCAAAATCACCATAACCACTGTACACTGGCCATGTCAAGCATTGGGATTCCTTCACGTCAACATGCACCACTCATCCCGTGTGTGTACATAGCATGCATGTGCTACACCTGTGCCCAATATTATCTACTATGGACACAGACACTGTACTCAGACATGTAAATCTATGTGTCACACAGATAACACATGCAGCCATGGCATGTATACCTGTGAGTGATGGTGCACAGGGCATTGCAGAGCTGATAATACTTGCACAGCAATGTTGTGTCCAGGTACACATTGTGTTCCAGGGTGTAGCCAATCACTGAACAACTACACAGTTGCATCAAAACCATGCATACTGCCATGAAATAGGGGCACCTACACTTGCACTGCATAGTCTCTTGCAACACATATTCTGCATGCTGACATTTTGGTGACTGTTTGCCTTGTGATACTGACACCCACCTTCACACATTATAGAGTATGTGTTGGATTGCTGGTGTGTGTGTGTGTATGTGCTGTAGTAAGGAGTGTATATGTGTGCATGTGTGCATGTGTGCATGTGTTCATGTGTTCATGTGTTCATGTGTGCATGTGTTCATGTGTGCATGTGTGCATGTGTGCATGCATCATGTGCAGACTGTAAAGTGTGCTTCCTGTCTTCCTCTCACAGGTGCTGAGTTAGGGGTAGCCAAAAGCGGCAGGGAACCTGAAGCCACTGCCATGAATAGTGGTGATGATGAGACATGTATTCTGGCACAGGAAGGTTTGACAGGGTCTGTCATTGGTCCGTCAATCGACAGTACACAGCGTTCAACCCCATCTATGAGCACACTCATACTGTCAATACATCCCTCATCACCAATGGCCTTAGGCGAGGGACAGCATACAGTTGGCATTGACCAGGAGAGTGTGGTACCCATGGCACTTGCATCCCCTCACAGCAGCCATAGCTGGATTCCTGGAATGATACCACATAGGCGGAGGTCCAGGGGTTCTTGGGGGAGCACCGCTGGTCATATTGCCCCTGGCAGATGTGCCCTCACAGGTCTTACAAGGTCCAGTATGTTCCGGGCTGTAATGCAGGCTCAGGCACATATGGAACGGTACACCAGACAGGGACTTAGGGCGCAGAGGGCCCATTACACCGCTATCAATGACAGCATCCATGACCTTGCCGGTGCCATCCGTAATTACACAGAGGTCATTGATAGACGTTGGGGGGAGACAGTAGATGCCCTTCACAATATGTCTTCCATGAGCCAGGACCATGTGGGATTGCTGCGACGTCGATGCGGACACATGCCAGCAACAGCTGGCAGTAGTCGAGGATGGCCCACAGTTCACAGCCACTCCCGTAGTGGCAGTACCAGTCCCAGCCATGCTGGGGCTGGCCTGTCCATTGACCGTCCCAGTAGACCAGGTGTATGTGGCTCTGGCCAGTCCCAGCAGGGACATGGGTCCAGTCATCATACCTCTGCCTCTGATGACAGTACCCAGTCGGGGTTGGTACCTGATACTGTCTGTAGCACCCCTGCCAGGTACAGGTACTGTGTCCGTGGCCAGAGACAGTGATCTGTACAGCCTAGCAGGTACAGTCTGTGGCTGTCCCACAAACTACCATATATGGCAGCCACATGGTGGAGCTGTGTGCATGCAGACACACACACATTAACCAAACAACTAGGGCTCACACATACACACACACATTACATCAACGTTGGCCCATGCTGTACTGTTGTCCCTCACACACCCACACGCACACACAGTCATGTCGATTGGATGGGTCAATGTCAGGCTCTGGCAAACAACAGCACACCCTGTGCATATGATGATACCTGTGTCGCCTCCTGTCATCTGTAACATTGATGCAGGAACAGGCTAACATGGTGCTGATGCACAGGGTGACATTATAGCAGTGTAGCAATATTAGCAAGTTGTCAACAGAAAAGTGTAATGACATCCTTGTAGGTATGTCTGAGCAGGCCTTATGCATCAAAGCTCTGATTGTCAATGTAGCATTGTTTACACCACTGTTAGGTCTGAGGATGTATTGTCCACCCATGTGCCACTTGGCTGAAATGTAATGTGTTGCCAGCATGTTCATAGTTCATAGTTCATAGTTTAGTACTAGGCTATCTGCCCTGGGGCATTTGTAAGACTAGCCATAGTGATGTGGCTTTCGCCACCCCATGAAATGGTACAAAAATGCACAGAATAGATTTAGAATACTGTGCCTCTGTCTAGTAGTGACACAATGAAGGTCCCGTTATATAATAGAATTAGTTTACTGTGCCCCTGTCTAGTAGTGACACAGATGTGACCCCTGGGGTAAACTTACGATCTCCCATCCACTCATCAAGATTTCTCTTGAAGAGAATCAGTGAGGGGCTCTGCCTAACATGAACTGGGATCTTGTTCCAAAGCATGGGAAGTCTCTGAGTTATGAATCTATCCCTCCAGCATGTCCTATTCATACTTGTGCCGAGGTTTAAGTCTTTAGCTCTCGTGGTCCTGATGGATTTGGATTTTTTGAGGTGGTGCATGTCCATCAGATCCTGATTGGACATGGCCTTGTACGTCAGGCAGAGATCACCTCTGAGCAGGCGGTATGCTACTGAATAGAGCTGGAGTTTCTTTAGTCTGGCAGAATAAGACATATGTTGGAGACCCTTGATCCTCTTGGTGAGGAACTTTTGTGGTCTCTCCAGCTGTTGCAAATGCCGGGTGAGGTACATACCAAATGGGGCATTGTACTCAATCATGGGTCTGATGAGGGAGGAGTATAGGGGTACAATGACATCCTTGGATCTGGATGTGAATCCTTTCATGATGAGGTGTGCAAGCTAGAATGTTTTTATAACCACTTTGGCAATGCGGGTGTCAAATGAGAGGTCGCTGTCGACTTGGGTCCCTAGGTCTCTGATTACTTTTTCCATATTCAGTGGGTTGCTGTCTATGTGATAATTTGTGGGTACTTTGTTGTTCCCAAAGAGGATGACTATACATTTTTTGGCATTTAGTTTAAGGCCGTGACTCCAGCACCAATTGTCCATTTCTGTGAGGCCTTTTTGTAGGATGTATGTGTCCGTGGTGTATCGACTATGGCGCCTAGTTTGCAGTCATCTGCAAACTTTGTCAGCCACAACCCTCCCATGTTTGCTTTAACATCTGAGAAATAAATGCCGAACAAGAGGGGTCCCAGGACAGATCCCTGTGGGACACCACTTGTGACTGGCTTTGAGTCTGACATTGCTCCAGCGATTTTAACTTTATGGGTTCTGTCCTTTAGCCAGTTTGCAACCCATCTAGTGACATAAGGGTTTACGTTTAAGCTTTTGAGCTTATCTATGATGCCTGAGTGGGGTATTGTGTCGAAGGCCTTTGCCAAGTCCAGGTAGGCAATATGGACTGCTTTGCCCTCATCAATGGCTCTAGTGACTGTTTCGAAAAAGTCAACCAGGTTCAAAAGGCAGGATCTGCCCTTTACAAAGCCGAACTGGGTGGGTTCATGTGTCTGTAGGTCCCCTATGTCTCTGTTTATGAGTTCCATAATGATTCTTTCCATAGCTTTGCAGGCCAGGCTGGTTAAATTTATGGGGTGGTAGTTCCCAGGGTCTGTAGAGGTACCCCCTTTGTGGAGTGGGACCACTGTTGCTGTATGCCAGTGTTCAGGTACATATCCTGTGGTAAGGCTAAGGTTAAATAGCATTTTTATGTGCGGGTTTAGCTCCTCTTGGAGTTCACGTAGCATGCAACCCGAGATACCGTCAGGTCCCATTGATGCTGTGTTTTTAGCTTTGTTGAGGGCGGTTCTCACTTGGACATCTGAGATGACAGGGAGATTACATTCAGCTGGGATAAGTATTTCTTCTTTTGGGGGTGAGGGAGGGGAGAAATTTGCACTGAACCTGTCAGCCAGAATGTTGGCAATATCTGTGGGTTCAGTGTATTTTTTGTTGTTGTGAACTAACTCTGAGCATATCTGAGGGTTTCTGCCCAGGCTTCTAACATAGCTGAAGAAGGCTTTGTGGTTATCTTTAGTGTCCTTAGCGATTTTTCTCTCAAAGTTGGCCTTGGATGTTTTTATGAGAGAACGTAGTTTTCTGCTAATGTTGATCAGAGATGTCTTCCCTTTATGGGATTTTGCTCTGTCGTGCAGTAGCTTCCTTCTTTTGTTATACAATTTGTTTATGGCTGAGGTCCACCAGACAGGACACTTGCCTTTGGTGGAGAGGGACTTGGATTTATTTGGGATTGCATGATCCATGTATTCTTGGAGATGTCCATAGAAAGCATTTGTGAAGGATTCGGTATTGTGGGATGTGGTATCCACTGGCCCAGTGGGCTTGAAGGATACCAACTCAGTCTTAAGAAGAGTGAAGTCTTCTTTTGAGAAGTTTTTCACTGTGGTCTTTTGTGCTGGGGGTGGAGGTGGGATATGTATATCCAGGGTGATTAGTTTGTGGTCAGATCTCACTAGTGAGAGGTATACCTCCGGTGTGGAGCATTTTGTCCCCATGTCTGTGATGATCAGGTCTAGTATATTATCTCCCCTAGTGGGAGAGGTGACTAGTTGTTCCAGTGCATTTGAATTTATGAATTCCAGGAACCTTTGGGCTAGGGTGTTAGGGCTAGAATAATGTACCCAATCTATGTTTGGGTAGTTGAAGTCTCCCAGTATGATGGTATTTTGTGATACATTCATATCCTCCAATGTCTTCAGGAAGGCTGAGTGGGGTTCCTGAGATTGGGAGGGTGGTCTGTAACATGCTACCAGTTGTATAGCAGTTTTGCCTATGGTTAGTTGCACCTGTATGGTCTCTGATGCTTCATGTGTTGCTACTAACCTGGAGGTGTGGGTGTCCTTGATGAATATGGACACTCCCCCTCCCTTTGTGGTTCGGCCCGGGTTTTGGGGCCGAAAAGCATGATACGAGGTATAGCCTGGTAGCACTTGTGTGCTCTCAGGAGCCTTGAACCAGGTTTCAGTTACTGCACAGACGTCGATGTTCTCCATACTGAGGAGTGCATCGAGTGCCTGCATCTTGAGATTTGGACTTCTGGTGTTGAGCAGCATTACCCTTAGTTTTTTTCCATTTTTGTTTTCTAAGGAGGTGGGTTTGTCTTTTGAGCCTTGCCTAAAAAAGGCACTATGGGGGTGGCAAGAGTCTTAGCCGATATCTGGAAGCCCAGTGGTGACAGGTGCAAGCCGTCCCTTGCGAAGCAGCGTGGCTTGTCCAACATGTCATCCCAGGCAGACAGACATTGGATCCCCTTAGAATGACACCAGTACTTGAGCCAATTATTAAAGCTGATAATCTTGTCTTTGTATTATGGCATCATTCTTGGTGAGGGCAAGATGCTGCTCAGGGTCAGGGTCATACCAGCCTGGGCTACATAATCAGAGAGCTCCTCTATGTCTCTTTTCATGTAGTCCATGGAGGTACGTCTCAGGTCATTCACGCCAGCATGGACAATGACGGAGTCATATGTGTACTTGCTTTGGAGTGACCTAAGTGCGTGTGTTATGTGGCAGATCCTAGCTCCTGATAGGCAGCTCACAGTCACTCTCTCCTTGTTCAGCCTGGTAAGCAGGACATCAGTGTGTCTGACTATAGGGTCACCTATTACTAGTGCATCAGGCATGGTGTTTGGCCTTAAGGGCTGTGATTGGTTGACACACTGATTTATTGAAGTATGTGTTGCATGTATTTTGTTTTGAGGTGGTGGATTTTTGGATGTCTGCTTTGGGAGCCTCTGTTGTTTTGGTAAGTTTTTTATTAGAGCCTCCGAGTATGTCTTTGTGTTTTTATGTGTTTGGTTTGCAGTTGTGGTAGGTCTATGTGGGACTGGGTTTGTTGTGTGTGTGTGGTTACCATCTCCTCCTGTCTGGTCATGCCAGCCCTGAGTTGAGAGAGTTCAGCCTCCAGTTTGGCTATATATTTGCATCTCTCACATGTATTTGGGTTTGTTGGGAGGAGGAGAGGGTTGTCTGTGTACATGAGACAATTGTAGCATTGTCTCAAGATACCCAGATTGACCAGCTGAACTGGAGAGGATGCCAGTAATCTACCACTCGACATGCTAGAACAGTATAAGGGAGCGCTGTGCCTTTAAGGGAAGTGGATATTCACAGGGGTGGTAGGTGGATGTAGTGCTTACTTAGTACGAGAGTGCTTACTTAGTAGAGAAGTTAAGAGAATAAGTGCTAGGCTTATAATATAGCGAGTAGTCTGATTAAACTAAGAGTAGAGCTTCCTTAAGGGAAAATTTGAAGAGCAGACTTGGCCGAGCCAGAAGAAGTTTAACCTTGTTTAAACGACGCTGCGCTATGCTATGATATAGGGTATCATACAGTGAGTGGACAGTACGTGTGTGATGTGTGCAGTATAGATTAGCAAGTGTACATCTGTGAACATGGTGGGTGTGCACTCTCTGCATGTACGTGCATGGTGGACACATGGGACATGTGGCATACCCTGTTGTACACATTGTTAACATCTCATAGTAACTTTCAATGGCCAATATGCATTCTACTACAGTTATGTACTAACATGGGTCCACATGTGTGTATGACATGGGTTGACACTATGCTGTGGGTGATACTGTTAATATCTGTCAATGATTTGTGGTCTGGTAGTATACACAACCTCAACAGCATGTCTATAAACAAACATTGGATGATGTCCTGACAAATGACACACAGTTGTAGGGAACTCAGTAACAGTTGGATCCTTCCGGTACTATACTCTAACACTAACTAGTGGTATTGACCGCCACCCATTCCTGGGACCACACCTGTTTGGCATATAGCCCCCTTAGGTACATGCAAACACACTAGGGATGTGTCCATCCACATCTAGAAATGCATGCATTGGCCTTTAATGCATTCCCTGGATGGGACGCATATCCTACACAAGGGTATCATACAGACAGATACCCATTGTCTGATACATGCTGTATAGCAGTAAGCCGGCTATGGCATAGTCATCCACATTTTCTATACATACTATCCCGTCAGTACCACATCGATGGTAGACCTCAACATGTATGTTGTGTACCAATGTGTACATACAGCCTCGTGTTATGTCATGTGTCCCTTGGTATCCACATATCCATAGATATTGTGGAGTCCCTTGGTGTATCACATAAGACATTAGAGGACTGAATGCATATCCACAAGGCAGTTGTACACCTATACAGACTGTCCATTATTGCCAGTTGTTGTTGTGTATAAACATGTCTGACATATACCCCAGGCATATACCCTCACTCACACTACTCTTTAGTAACTGTCATGGGTGCTTGTGGCACAGATGACCTTGGCCACAGATCACAACAGTGGAAGGCCTTGTCACATACATGCATATGTGACCTACGATCTGAGAAGCAGCGGCACAACCTGTCAGTGGAAACAGATGTATTCATGTAATATGCAAGCTCCATACATTGATTGAGGGGACATGTACACATATATATTTGCCACACAGATACCTGATGTGTGCTATGCACTTACTGTTTTAATCATAATATGCCCTACCATAGTAAAACCAAAACCCACACCGCATTGACCAACAGTGACACACACATGGTTAGTGTTTGCAGGATTCAAACCCATACCTATGTTATGATACTAGAGAAAGACGCATTAACAATTCGCGCTATTTGCTTTACTGGATGGTTTCCCTTCTCCTGCTGTATTTGTAGGATGGTGACATCATCAGTCTTTCCAAAGAGGAATGTACCTCTTTTAGTGAGTTTTCCCAGTCTCCAAAAAGGGCGCTTCTCTCAAAGGAAACTGCACACATAGTCACTGTTTGCAGGATTCAAACCCCTACTTGACTATGTCATGCTACTAGAGAGAGACGCATTATCACAATGCGCTATTTGCTTTACTGGCTAGTTTCCCTTCTCCTGCTGTAGTTATAGGATGGTGACATCATCAGATTGGACATGGTGATGTATGTACACTTTGTTTTATGCCATTCCAGGAATGGTCCATGTGGGTCAGCAGATGTCAACAACTTGAACAGGACCTCATAATCCTTACCTTGTGTGATCTATCTGTGGACACATTGACATTCCTTCATATGTCAACACATATTTATGCACAGCTTGTGGGTTTTGTGGATAGTACATGTGTCTGGGATGTTGATAAAGGGCTATTCAAAGTCTATGTGAGACATGTGTAGCTGTGTTCAGTGATATATGTCCTGGGTGGCTGCCTTGCAAACAGACTAGCATGTTTGGAAACCATGATCCACACATGAACATACCACAGTTGGTAGGGTTGTGTGTATGTCAGCTTCCAATAGCTCTGTTTATGACTTCAACCATGATGGACTCCATGACCTTGTAGATCAGACTTCATAGGCATACTGGACTGTACTTCCCATGGTGTGTTGTGCACCAACACTTGTGGGGAGTGCCATATGTTGCTGTAACACATTCAACGGTTCCACATCCTGTGTAGGGGGTGAGGCTCAGCTGACTGTTCAGGTGCAGGATCTCTTTGTTCTGTAGTTTATGCATGACACATATTGGGAATCAATGTATTCCTCTTGCTGCCATGCTTTTGGCATTGGGGGTAGCTGCTCATCCATTCTACATGTGATATCTCCTGGTATGATGATATGGACTATCATCAGTGGGAGGTGGGTATGTATATATGGGCCTGTCTGTCAGGATGTCAGCATTGTCAGTCAGGTACAGTTGTCCCTGACTCAGGACATATATGGGTGTACATTGCTATTTATGACATAGCTGAAAGTGGTGTCATGATTCAGTCTGTATTCCTTCTCAGCTACTCTTTACAAAACACCTATGAACCTGAGCACTAATCCCTGTTATACTCTTTTACACACTTAACACCCTACTGATCCTTTGTGATCAGGCTACAGAGTATGTCATCATAATATCCTGGCATGTCCAGGGGTCGGTTTCGTGTGTACTCTCCAGTCCAGCTGGTGAATATTGTGATGTTGACACAATATCACATCTGCCTTATTTACACAGACAACCCTCTCCTCCTCCCGACAAACTCAGATATATATGTGAGATGCACCTATATAAAAATACAGGGTGCTGAACTCTCTCATTCCATGACTGGCACAGTCTATCAGGTGGTGAAGGTAACCACACACACCACATATCAGTCTCACATATCCTCTAGCGACAGCACTCAAACCACATTATCACACATAGACATACTCGAATGCTGTATATGAACTCTGCCTAAGCAGCAGAGACCTCCAAAGCAGACACACACACAACTGCTACCCCACTACAATACCCACATATCACATAGTTCACAATGTCAGTGTGCCACATACTCACTGCCCTTCGGGCTAAACAACACACCTCATTCACTTGTAATAGGCGACACTTATTGTCAGACACACTGACGTACCACTCACCAGCCCAAAAGAGGGAATAGTCATTTTGGGCTGTCTGTCGGGTGCCAGGATCTGCCACATAACACATGCAGTCAGGTCATTCCAAAGCAAGTACAGGACTGGCACCATCATTGTCCATGCTGGTGCATAAAACCTCAGACGTTACTCCCTGGACCACATGACATGATACATGGAGGAACACTCTGATCATGTAGCCCAGGCCAGTATGACCCTGACCTTGTCTAGCACCTTACACCCACCAATTATGATGTCACAGTATACAGACAAACATATCACGTTTAACAGTTGGATAACAAATCGGTGTCATTCATAGGGGATAAAGTGTCTGTCAGCCTGTGGTGACATGTTCAACATGCCACGTAGCTTCACTATGGACAGCTTACACCTGTCACCCTTGGACATTTGAATGCTGGCTAAGGCTCTTGCTACCACCATAGTGCCTTTGAAGTAGTAAAAACCAGGTTCTCTCACCACGAAGCACTTAGGATATTTAACAAGAAGTCCGATTCCACCAACATGAAATAATTCAGCACCAGCTTTCAGCACAAAATTAACAGTAGTCCAGGAAAAATTAGACGAAGAAGAAAATTTATTGAAGTGTGAGCGCTTTCGCGTAGCAACTACTACGCTTCATCAGACAATACACAAACATTTAAAACTTCCATTTATATAGCAAAACACTGTGAAAAGGCGCCAAAGTTAATATGTGTAATTACATAATTAAATAGTTAATCAATTAAGTCAAATAAAATGTATTCAAACGTTTCCAGTAAACCTTATGCTTATGCAGTATCAGTCAAAATCAAGCAATATTATATTGTGTGTTGTTTCCTTAAAAACATGCACGCAACTAGAACAAAATGCTTACCAAATAAATATTAAACATTGAATGTTCTGTACAAAAGTGCAATAACACAATATTAATAAAATTCAGTGAAATTAATATTATTATATTATTATTATAAAAATATATTATTATAAAAATATGTATATGTAAATAAATAAATAAATAGATGAAAGAGTGAATAGATAAAATTATGTTGAACAAGCAATTCGTACATTATTTAAAGTTATATGTAAATATATATTATCAAAGTAATAATGTGTAAATGTTATAAAACAAGACCATGTGAATTAGTTTAATACATAGACCTACATAATGCATAACCATGGCTCAAATGAAATGCATTCTAAACTGATAGAATGGGGATATATAACATATATGTGTAAAGATATATGTAAAATATATATGTGGAAATGTATATAGACATATAAAGTACACAATTAGAAAATGATGTGTAAAAATTAATAGATAAATTCTAAATGGATTCTAAATAAATATAAATTTATAAATTTAAACTAAAACATATAGACATGAACAAGTATGTATGTAAAAATATATTTAAATAAATACTGAAATAAATTATATTCAAAGTATATTCAATGATATATATAGCTTATCTAGCTTCCAAAGCAGGTTTGATAGAAATATAGCTATTGATACCAGGGGGTATATGAGCACCCAATCTTAGAATCCATTTCAATTCTTTATTATTCAAAGATAAGACATTATCACCACCTCTTTTATTGATTATGACTATTTCTAAAACTCTAAAGTCAAACTGATGTGAAGGATATTCTGTTATATGTTTCGCTAAAGCATTCAATTCATTTTTTCTCTGTATATCATATAAATGGCCATATATCCTGTCCTTCAAACATCTTTTAGTAAGCCCAACATAGAAAGCTTGACATTTCTTACATGTAGCAAGATAAATAAGGTTTTTTGTACAGCAATTTGCAAAAAACCTTGGTTGAAAGATGTAGTTCATAGTAGGATGATGAAATTCTTGCATCTTAGAAATAAACTTACATCTATTACAGCTATGGCAGGGGAAAGTACCTATCTTTCGACTAATAGGTGAAGCTACTGAATGGGTAAAGCGATTATCATTACACAATAGCCGTTTAAGATTAAGACTATTTCTAAACATAAAATGGGGTTTATCCCCTACAATCAGCCTGATATATGGGTCCATAATTAAAACCTTCCAATTATTATGGAAAATTTTCTTAATATTATTTATGGTACTTGTGTAGTTTAAAATTACGGCTACAAATTTTGTTTGAGTATTCATAGCTTCTCTTTTTCTAGTCCTAACAGATTTATTTTCTGTCTGTATATTTCCTATAATACTATTTTTAATGTTGCTAACTAAATTTGAATCATAGCCTCTTTCCTTAAAGAGTTGTTCTAGGCGATCTGCTTCAAAGTGTAAATCATGAGTACCCTTGCAGAGTCTAGTTAGCCTAATAAACTGACTTTTAATGATACCAGGAAAAATGTATCTAGGATGCATACTATCGAAAGTAAGGAGGGTATTCCTCCAGGATGGTTTTCTATAAAGTGTTGATGTAATAAGGCCATGTTCTGTAATGCTTAGTGTTATATCTAAGAAATTTATCTTTACATGAGAGCATTCCATAGTGAATTTAAGAAAAGTAGATGTGGTTTCTAAATAAGCTAAAAAATCCTTAAAATCACTCTCAGTACCCTCCCAAATAATAAGAATATCGTCCACAAAGCGTTTATAGACCTTTATTTTAGAGAACGAGGGGTGGGGAAACAGGCAACTCTGCTCCCAACTTAAAACAACCAAGTTGGAATACGTATTGGCACAGGGAGTGCCCATTGCCACCCCCCATTTTTGTAAGTAATAATTGTCTGAAAACATAAAAGCATTATTATTAAGAACTAGATCCAATAATTGGCCTATTAACAATTGTCTATCATTAGTAAAGGACGTTTCTTCTAATAATAATTCTCTCACCGCTTCAATGCCTAGGTCATTAGGTATAGACGTGAAAAGATTTTTCACGTCTAAAGTGATCAAAAGATATTCATGTTCATTCAGCGCTAGGTGTACCTCTGATAGATAATCAAGTAATTGGTATGTATCCTTTAGAATGGATGCAAAGGAATCAACTACAGGTCTAAGTAAAAATTCAATAAAAGAAGAGATGATGGCAGTGACCCAGTTATCACCCGAAACAATGGGTCTTAATGGAATGGGGTACTGGTTCTTATGAATTTTAGGTAATCCCTTAATTATTGGTATGGTGGGATTATCTATCACCAAATAATTATACATTTCTTCACTGATTTGTCTACAAATTAGAAGGTCATACAAAACATCATGCACATTTTTAATAATTCTTTTAATATCATATAACTTCATTCTAATATATGTTGTATCATCATCAAGCATTGAATGCATATTCATATTATAATCAGTAGTATTTAAAATGACTACCCCACCACCCTTGTCAACTGGTTTGATAGTAATTTCATTACAGTTGCTCAAATGCTTTAATGAGGTAAATTCTTCCAAAGTAAGATTATAAAAACTAGGTTTCACCTTAGTTGAGAATAATTTATAAAAATCTTGTTCACACAAGTTTAAAAAACATTCAATGTTATATGAAAGTGGAGGCATAAAAGTGCTTTTGCGTTTAAAAATGGTTTTCACAGTGGCACTAGTAGAGTCAGCTTTGTCTTTAAAAAACAACTTCAGAGCTACCTGTCTGCAAAACAATCTAAGGTCAATAAGTACTTCATTGATAGTGTCAGGGCAGGCTGGAATGAAGTTAAGTCCCCGGTTCAATAAAGAAATATCAGCATCAGAGAAAGAAAAATCAGAATAATTATATAATAGTTCAGTCACATTCTTGTTCTTCTTACTGGATTGTAGTTTTCTTTTGAAAGTTTCCTTTTTTTTGGTCCCCGACTCATTGATCGGCCCCTGTTGTGAATGTGGTTGTTGTTATTTTTATTCTACCATAGTGCCTTTCTTAAGCAGGGCTCAAAAGACAAACCCAGCTCCATAGACATTATAGGTTAAATGAAACTAAGGGTAATGCTGCTCAACACCAGATGTGTTACCCTCATATTGCGGCCACTCAGGACTCTCCTCAGTATGGAGGATAGCGATATCTGTGCGCTGACAGACACCTGGTTCAGGCTCACTTATGCACACCAGCACTACCAGGTTATGTTTCATACCATGCTTTCTGACCACAAGACTTGGAACAGACAACACAACTAGGGGGAGTATCCATATACATCACAGATACACACACCTCTGGGTTAGTAGCACTGCACAAAGCATCACAGACCATACATATACAACTACCATTGTGCAAAACTGCCTTTCAGTTTGTTGCCTACTACAGAACACCCTCCCAAACTCAGGAACCACACTCGGCTTTCATGGGAACTATGGAGAATATGAAGGTCTCCACAAACACCATTATATTGGGTGACTTCAAATACACAATTATTGGCTGGGGATATTACTCAAGCCCCAACACCCTCACCCAACAGTCACTAAAATTTGTAGACTCATATGCTATGGCACAACCAGTCAGCACAGCCACAAGCGGGAATACATATTGGACCTGATCATCACCAACATGGGGACTCTATGTTCCACACCAGTGATATACTCCTCATTGGTAAGGTCAGAACATACATGTATCTCACTGGACATACATATACCCTCCACACACCCATCCTGTGTAATCTTGGTGAACTTCTCATGAGCCAACATCTCACTTCACCAAAGCAAGGTGGTATCCTTCAGAGACCCTGAGACAGTGGCAAATATGGCTCAGACTGCTGAATCCTTTACATACACATTCTATGGACACCTAGTGGACTGCATGGATTGTGCTATCCCAAATAACAACAGGACTCACTCCTCCAATGGCAGGAGACCTGTCTGGTAGACCCCAGTCATTAATAAGCTGTACAATGTCAGGGGGAAGCTACTACATGATAGAGCACAATCCCAGACAGGGAAGGCATCTGTGATCTGTACTAGCAGACAGCTACGATCACTCATGAACTTTTCTAAGGGCCACCTCTACTGGACAATTGCACCAGACACATAGGACTATCCCACGGCCTTCTTCAGTTATGTCAGGAACCTGGGTGGACACTCACTGATATGCTGTGAGTTACTGCATACTGACTAAACTTACTCTGAACCCACTGGTATTGCCAACATCCTGGCAAACAGGTTCAGTGCAGATGTCTCCCCCCATCCTCCCTAAGGAGCAACTATCCATCCCAACAGAGTGTAACCTCCCTGACATCACACAATAACAGGTGAGTGCTGCCCTCCCCAAAGCGTACATCACAGCATCAATGGGACCATATGATGTCCCGGCTTGCATCTTACACGAGCTTCATGACAGACATAACCCTTACATTACATCACTGTTTAATATTGGAGTTACTACAGGATATGTACCCAAGGAATGGCGTTACAGCGACAGTGGTCCCACTCCACAGAGTTGTTGCCACAATGGACCACAGACAATATTGCCCTATAAGCCTAACTAGCCTGTTCTGCAAAGCTATGGAGCGTATTGTCATGGGACTCATACACATAGACATCGGGAACCTACAGACACTATGTCCTACACATTTCAGCATTGTTGTGGGCAGATCTTGCCTCTTGAACCTGTTTGTATTCTTTAAACAGTTAACAGGTCCATCGACATAGGGACGGTTGTCCACACAGCCTACCTGAACCTTGCAAAACCCTTCAACACAATAACCCACTGGGTCATTATGCATAGGCTCACCAGCATCGATATGGGCACATATCTCACACGATGGATTGCTACCTGGATCAGGGATAGCACCCACATGGTCAGAATTGCAGGTGCCATGTCTGACTATACACCATTTACACATGGCATCCCACAAGGCTCGGTCCTGGGACCTCTCTTGTTCAGTATATATTTATCTGACGTACAGGCTACCACAGGGGGAATATGGCTGACCATGTTCACACTTGACTGCAAACTGGGTGCCATAATCAACTCTCCAGCTGCCACATGCATACTCAAACAGGGTCTCACAGAGATGGATGACTGGTGCCTGAGCCATGGCCTACAGCTAAATGCCATTAGTTGCATAGTCATCCCCTTTGGGAATAACATGTCCACACATTACCACATAGGTAGTACTCCATTACATATGGTAGGAGTTGTTAGGGGTTTGGGGACATGACTTGTTCGTACTGTCGCCTTTGACAATCACGTTGCCAAAGTGGTAGGACAGACATTCTATATAGGCCACCTTATCCCATATGGTTTCACATCTAGATCAAGTGAGGTCATTGTGCCTCTACACTCATCACAACCATGCTTGTTTACAATGCCACATTTGGGGTGTACCTTACCCGACACCTGTAGCAACTGTACTGGCCACAGAAGTTCCTCACCAAGCAGATCTAGGGACTCACACAGATGCCCTGCACAGTTCAGATGCAGTAACTCCAGCTCTACTCAGTCACTTACCACCTACTCGGATATGATGTGTGCCTGTTGTTTACAGATATACCCAACCCAGAATTACTGGACTTGCTCCACCTCAGGATATCCGACTCCCTTGGAGCTACACACTCTAGGGACATATACCTCAGCACAGATGTTAATAGGACATGCTGGAGGGACAGATTCTTATCCCAGAGGCTCCACTCACTCCGGATTGTAATCCCAGTTTCACATAGGCAGAGCCACTCACTGACCACCTACAGGAGACATCTTGACAACTGTATGGGTGATCGTACGTTTACCCCTGGAATATCTTCTGTGTCCCTGCGAGACAGAGGCGCACTAGCCTAAATGTACATGGGCTATCTTGTGTGACCTACTATTCACATGCACAGTGGAGTAATCTGACAGGGTTGTGAATGCCAAACACACTCTGGCTAGGCTTGTACATGCCCTAGGGCAAATAGCCTAGTATCGACCTCTGAACCTATGCTAATGTTCGGGATGCACAATGTTTATTGCTGATACTGTTTGCAGGTCTTTATCGTCTTTGCTTTACCAGTTTCTATGAACAACTTAGGTATCTGCAGAACATATTTGATTATGACAGGGTTCCACTATATTATATTTGTGTCTGTTGTCATACAACTGTGTACACAGGGTGGATTGCTGGATAGTGAGAGGTTCCTGGGTTAACACATGCAACTGCCAGATATGTGTGGCCCACTGCTTTACTCAGACATGGCCTAAGTGTGTGAGCATGCCCAGTTCATGCTTTCCATGTTTTGTTGCCTGACATTTGTCCATTTATTTGTGTGTGAGCATGCCCAGTGTGACCTTTCAGTATGTTGCTATTTGTGTTCCACTACATTTTTTGATGTGCATGAACATGACCAATATTAACATTTATACTGTGTGTGTTGGAAGTCAGGTTCTGTTCTTACTGCATGACTCAACTTTGTGTCATAATTCGACAGGGATTATGCTGTGCCTGCAGGGTTTCCATGAGATACTTTGCATAGACTTATCAACATTCCTTCATGCAGGCTGACCACTGCAATACTGTCATGGTTTAGTGGTTCGGTACTTTAACTATAGTGCACAGTATCCTGGGTTCGAGGCCCATCCCTGCTTTATATTTTCATACTGAGCAGACCAGACTGCTTAAGGGCCAGTTAAGCAAATATAAGCATGTTGGCTTTTGTTCAGCTATGCCCTACTTAGACCAGGCTTGTCTGACATTGCTCAATATTCGCCAACATTGCTGGACGTTGCCCAATATTACTCAACATTGACCACAGTTGTGCTAGTTGGTGTGTGCGATTTTGTTTGCATATACTACATGGTGGTAAATACTGTTTAGCACTGCTTTATATTGCTTAACACATGGCAATCATGCCTCAGGTGGTGTTGCAGGGCTGCCTATGTCAGATGCACATACTACACTCCCTGTACATGTTTGAAAGCAGGTAGTGTCAACTTAGGCATCCCTTTTACTATATGTGCAAGTCAGAGAGAGAGGTATAATTTCCAGAGTTCCTACTGAGCCAGTGTATGTGCTATGCATTGCCTCTTTGCCAAGGCCAAAGCATACTGGGCACACCTCCTTCTGCCTACTGGGGCAGGCTCAGGTTGTTCCTCCTCTGAGTCACGCTCTGCCTGTGATGGCCTTGGCAATGGTGGGGGGCTGTTTGGCCCAGGCCTATTCTGGCCCTGCTGCAGCTGTTTTTGCAGGATCATATTATGTAGCATAGCACATACCATGACAATTTGGGTACATGTAGTTGGTGAGTACTGCAAGGCTCCAACAGATGTGTCCAGGCACCGGAACCGTGACTTGAGCAGCCCAAACACACGCTCGATTACATTACATGTTTGTACGTGTGCCTCATTATGGCATTCCTGTTCAGGTGTGTGTGCGTTTCTGATGGGAGTCATCAGCCACGGCTCCAGTGCATAGCCAGCATCCCCCACTAGGTGACCATGTGGGATGTCCCCATTGGCAAATGTCTGGTACAGCTGCATCAGATGCCAGATATGGGAATCATGGTAGCTTCCAGGGCAGCCAGCACACACATTCAGTATTATACCCTGGGCATCACACATGACCTGGCAGTTGATGGAGGGGAAGCCCTTGCGGTTGAAGTAGACCCTAACCCGGTCGCCGGCTGGTGCTTTGATGCGTATGTTCTTGCACTCTATTGCACCCACTACCTCAGGGTATTCCACTATTTGCTGGAAGCGATGCATATTGCTGGCCAATACCTCATGGGAATTGAGGAAATATACATGATCACTGACATGTGCTGACATGGCATACAGGAACTGGTACAGTACCCTGGATGCTGATGCCTGTGATATCCCCATCATATCACCAGTTGGTCTCTGGAAGGTACCTGTTGCTAATATTCTTAGGCCAACACATACCTTGGTTTCCACTGGGATGGGTTCCCCTCTGTTGGTTCTGTGTGTGAGGCATGGCCTGCACAGCTCAGCAATTTGCTGCATGAGGTCTCTGTCCACTCTATAGTGTTCCACTATCTCCAGCTCATGTAGCCCCTGGTAGGTTACCCTGGGCCTGTACACTTTTCTCCGTCTCCTCACTGTGGGTTGTCCAGCAGCATTTCCATTGTCACCACCCTCAGCATGTTGCATATGTCGCCTTATAACAGCAATGGCAGCCCCTAACATTTCTTTGTCTCAGTAAAGCTTTTTCAGTTTTCACTTCTGTTAGCTTACTGCAGTGTCTGTTGTGAGAAACATAATGGACTGTTGCTTGCAGAGTTTTAAGTGCTAGGCTGGGCTGGGCTAGTGCACTGCCTGTGTAATTGCCTGATTCTGATTGTTTTCACCTGCTAGCACTGCTAGTACTCCCTGGTAGCTTCCTATTATTTGTTGTGCTTCCTTTTTCCTTTCTGCTTCCTCGGTGGGGCAGCGCCGCGCACACAAGTGCAAACACGCTCACAGCAGCTCACACGCGCACACACATGCATACATGGACTGAAACTTGCTTATTCATGTTAAAATGTGTGCACACCAGCGCAAATGCACTTACAACTCTTTAAACAGCCTTATACATGCTTACTCCGGCTTAAACGTGTGCACTTACGCTTACACGAGTGCACTCTGTCTTACTTGGGTTTACCGGTGCGTGCACACGCACATACCCACTCAGCAAGAAACTTTGGTGTTATCCACAGCATACACCTTCCATTTCTTGCCTTTACCTAGCCTACCTGTTGACACACCTCTTTCCATGATGTGTAAATGACAGCTGATACATGCCACTCTGCTCCAATGAGCTTCACTTCTTTCATACATACCCCACTCGTGATCTCACCTTTCTTGTACTATGTTACTCCCCTTATCCTACTCCTACACTCCACTGACTGTGCTTATTTGCTATGTAAACTTGCGATTCACTATCCTAACCCTCCTTTGCATAGGATTGCCTACTAATGCTTGGTTACATCTCTTAGACTGAGCTTCCCCCCTTAGCAACCTCTACTCAGTGGCCATGTTTTCTTCAGCCTGCCATTCCCTTGCATTTTACATTTACAATTTAAATAAGATCCACATTTGTGGGTTTTAATTTTTAGTTTTCTGTTTTTTTAGAGCCCATTTGTGCGGCGCTGCACTATGCTTAAACATCGGAAATCAGAGAAAAACATTTTTTTTTCTTATTGCATTGGAAAACATTGCCAATGGCCATATATTTGGCCATTGGCATGCTTCCTGCACTGGATGCAACCTTTATTTGGAGCTGTTATGGCTCCGTTTTGCTATTTGCAGAATGGTACTCAGTTGTCAACTGAGTACATTTCTGCAAATAACACTGCTCTTACTCAGACAGGTTTGGGTTTCCTGAAATGAAAATCTACCTCATTTACATGCCTTTTGCCTGCAATTGAGGTAATTTGCATATCCCAGCCCTGTCCATGTAAGAGCCGTTTTAGGAGCTCTCTTGCACGCCCCTGCAGGCTGTTCCTGGATCGCTCGTCGGACATGATGGCTGCATGGAGTCTTACTCTACTCTTAGACTCCGTGCAAGCCATCATGAATCCGGCCAATTGCATTGCAAAGCAAAATGAATAAAATGTTAAGAAGAAGTTTGCAAAACAGCAGATAACACTAATTAAAAGGGGCCATTTAAAAAAGATGAACAGCTGCATTTTGGAGTAAACTTGTGAACACATAGCAGCCTAGGCTAATGAAAATTGTACAAAAAGATCTGATTTATAAATAACATAATTTGATTGTGCATAGTTAAATTATATTCTTTCTTTTTTCAGAATTGAAATCCATTTTTTTCGTAAAACAATGCTAATAGAAATATTTATCAGTCACTGTTGCAGTGAGGATGCATATTTAATCTGGCTTTTTTATATTTTTCTTAAATGTACAGGAAACAATTCAACCAAGAATGGCTTTACCATTACTACTGTATTACTGTTATAATTTCTAGGTCAGCAACTTTTTTTAAGCTGTGTATCACTTTTATGTTCCTGCAAGCACTATCTTCTTTGCTTTAAAATTGTCCTTTATAAAGTAGATCAAACCTCATAAATAATAAGACATCACAAAATGCAAAAATTAAGTTTTCTGTTTTCAAAATTTATAAATAATTATATTATACTTAAATGCTCATTATTTTTGTTAGTAGTGTGTAAGTCTATATGTCTCCCTTTCTGAAGAAGTAACGTAAACAAGCATTGTTCAAGTATGCAACACACATACATTCTTATCAGGATATGCTTTCTTTTCTGGGAAGTAACATTTGAACAGCCTGACATTTGAATGCTTCATCTTAGGCAACTAACAGACCATATTAATGTTTGCTTATCAGCATCTTTGCTTTTATAGCAAGCAACAAGCACAGCTGCTAAGCAACATATGCAAGCAGGATAAATGTGACTGTGGTCATGCTTGCACTGAAAATGGAAACCAGCACACTGTCTAATGAAATCCATATGGTTCTTACAGTGCCGCACCATTATAGCGGGCCCTGTTGCAGACAGAATATATACCCTGAAATGAAAAGCTAATGTCCATTTCTGTAACTCGCAGTGCTTTCTTTTTATGTCAGTCTGGAAAGAGATCTGTCTGTCAGTAGGATGAAAGATGAGGTGGATGAGACATACATTATATGAATTATTCTATTGTTACTTAGGATAAGTGTTTTCTTTGACATTTTGGCTAATAATTCTCTAATTATATGTAAGGTATAATGTCACGTAATTTAATGTATCCAAGCTATTACCTCTTTTCTAAAATTCCGGTAACCATTAATCATAATTGGCATAGACCCTGCACAAATTCAAGGTAAATGAATATCAGAGATGGAAATCTAGAAATGCTGCTTAAATATCAAAGTGAGACATGAATAATTCTTAATATTTTGACAAGATCCATTAATATTGCATGGTCTGAAAATTTGTGTTCTAGGCTCATTAATTAAATAGGTGTAATGCATGTTTTAACAGGTGAAAAATTGAAAGTGCCATTTAACAAGAATGATGATCAGTGCGTGTTTTCAAAACCAATAAAGAACATAACAGCTATACATTTCTAGTGCATTTGACAAGTTGAGCATAATTACCTAACTACAGTGGCATCAGCAGATATGAAACACCAGCTCCCATTACAATGAATGACTTTAGCTGTGGTTCTTGTAGATACTCATGCAGTTTTACCTATTCTATCAAAACACAGCAAAATAATTTGAATATAAAGCAATTGTCTAAGTTTTGTTTAGTTTTAAAACAATATGCTGACCTCATTAATCCATTGAACTTTGTTGCAACAAAATACTTATAAAGTAATTTGATATTGTTAGAGACAAATTATTTATTTAGGTGCTAAAAACTCTCATACCCCTTTGAACCATTGCCATTTGAACACTTTCCAAACTGCATTTCTTTGGTGACTGTAAACAAACATTGTATGTACTCTCTTCTGAAAGTAAGACACTGGGTATATTATGTACGGGTATCTAAACACACTAACATATTGTTGTTCTTGAAATATAAAAAATAGTCACATGTTGCTTTTGGAATACAAAACTATTTGTGTGGGTTCTTCTATGAAACATTGCCTTTCAGAATACCAGCAAGCTGAAACACCAAAAAAAAAATGTCTAAAACACTGAAGGGCAAAAAATAAGTTTTATCCATTTTTTAGAAGCGATGTTCCACTCCCACACACACACACACACACACACACACACACACACACATCTTAAAATTATATATATACCAACTCCATGGTAGCACCAACCCAAAGAAGGGGGAAATTTCTCAAAACAAGTGAATCATTAGAAATTGTAACAGCAATGATTTCCCATGCGAAATAGAGATTAACACTTTCTTTTTCATCTTTTTTTCTTTTGCGCTTCTGTCACTAGAGGAAGTTCACCTCAACAGTCTGCAGAGGAACCACTTGTGTTTGTATCTAAAGATAGTAAAAGACCACCACTGTTAGCAAAATGCAAAAGGAATATGGTGCCTCTTTGTTACAAACCTATTTATTTGCGCTTTTGTTTGTTATTGGTTCATTCATTTGTATTCTTGTTTCATTCAGTGATCAGAGATTTTCAGTTAGGGTGTTAGTATTTTCAGTGATGAAGGGGAGAAAAGCTCCAGCAACAGTATTTGTGTGTGTGTGTGTGTGTGTGTGTGTGTGTGTGTGTGTGTGTGTGTGTGTGTGTGTGTGTGTGTAAAATACCATGTTGGTGGTTTCCTAGCTGAAAGGAAAAATAACTGCTCCTAAGTGAAGCTTTAGTACCTAAGTATCCAAATACTTCTTGTTAATCTTAAGTTAGTGACAACTGCATAGAATACAGGAGGTCCTCATTTCAAATCCTAGACAAAATGCTCAACATTACCTTTTCATGTTTCGCTTGTTAAAACAACTTTTAGACACACTTAAAAATGATATGAATTAAAGACAACTATTAATCAGTTAATTACTAAACATGGCTCACTGCCAAATGAAAAAAATAAAAATATAAAACTAACTTAATAAGGAATAGCAACTGTAATTCAAAAGGTTTAAGATGTTTACAAGTTCAAACTGTACTACTATTCAGGAAGAATTGTGTTGGAATAACTATATAAAATCTAGATTGTCACTCTGTTACTGCCTTTCACTTGCACAGTCTACTTAATGCAAATAGTCTCTCTGATGGCAAACAATATTACTCATCTCCATTTTGAATGGCAAATTTGTCAGTGAAGTTCACTGTGCAAACACAAAGTACCCATATCACCCACATCCTGAAATAATCAGTCACCTTCTAAAGAGAACATTAAAAGCCACAGAAAGCAACTTCACATGTACTCAGCAGTCTGCATCAGTCTCGTGGCAGTTAAATCAATGACTATGTTGATTCTGAGATTAAGAATCCTTTGATTCTGAAGTAGAGTTTATAAAAAAATGTCTATTTCCATTCTTGTTTACATCATAGCCATATTACTTGACTGGATGCAAGACCAGTTCGCTGCATGGAAGTGGTATGACGTCCACATACTGCTCACTGACATGTGTATTCTTCTAGTCGCCTATGGAAGATGGAACATGAATGCAGTATTTCTTACGAGTACATTTCTGATTGTACATCAGTAATGTGTTCAGAAAATACAAACACTCAAGTACAATGACAATTTAATGAATACTGCACATGCAGATGTCGTAAGTGAACATAGCGACATACAGAAAATTCTAATAGTTATTTTACCATATATGCAGTTTTAAAAATCATAATATGAGAATATATACAACTATGGGATATATTAATAGACAAGCAATCACACAAACCATAAGATGCCTAGCCATATTCACTTTGAAGACTTGAAGGCATTTTTGCAGGGTGTTTGAATTTCAGCTGCAGACATGGAGGACTACTCTTCCCATACTCCTGGTAGTTATACTGTCTAGTTCTGAGAATGCTAGGACTACTCTTCCCATACTCCTGGTAGTTATACTGTCTAATTCTCAGAATGCTAGGATTATTCTTCACATACTCCTAGCAGTTATACTGCCTAATTCTGAGAATGCCAGGATTACGCTTTACCTACTTCTGTAATTATACTGTCTAGTTCTGAGAATGCTAGGATTACTTTTCCCATACTCCTGGTAGTGATACTGTCTAATTCCAAGAATGTTAGGATTAATCTTCCCATACTCCTGGTAGTTATACTGCCTAAGTTTGAGAATGCCAGGATTGCTCTTCACATACTCCTGGTGGTCATAGTGTCTAATTCTGAGAATGCTATGATTACCCTTCCCATACTCCTGGTAGTCATACTGTCTAACTCTGAAAATGCTAAGATTACTCTTCCCATACTGCTGGTAGTTATACTGTCTAATTCTGAGAATCCTAGGATTACACTTCCCATACTCATGGTAGTTATACTGTCTAATTTTGGGGGTGCTAGGATTACTCTTCACATATTCCTGTTAGTTAAACTGTCTAATTGTGAGAATGCTAGTATTAATCTTCCCATATTCCTGGTAGTTACACAGTCTAAGTCTAAGAATGCTAGGATTATATTTCTAATACTCTTGATAGTTATACTGTCTAATTCTGAGAATGCTACACCTTGGAGGAAGGAGAATAATCAAAGGTGCTGCAACCCCAGAGTAAGAATATACTCATCCTATTTGCTCATACAGTCTCATGAATCTCACAATCACAGATCTTGTCCTTAGAATTTCAGCAGGAACTCATAGAAGTGAAATTACAAGGGATATTGCATGCTAGTTTCACAATCATCCTTTTTTTTAACTTACAATAAATTCTCTAAGCCAGACATCACTATCTCTGAAGGTTGAAAATAGGGATGCATGCTATATTGCATCATATCTTTCAGAAAAGGAAATAGCTCATGAGCCCAACCAATATTATTCACTGCACATTTATTTAGTAAAACATAGCCATCCACTATTTCTGAAACAAATTAAATAAATTCCACTTATATATTGTGTTAGAAAAATTGTTGTTTTGTACCTTTTTGAATATTTCAGATTTTCAGATACTGGTGTGTACTGCTTAACCTTTAATGTATACATTAAAAAAATAATGTTTTGAAATGCGAAAAAAAAGTTGTGGCATAAGCCAACAAGAACATAAATGACAACTACTGATGAATTCTAGTCTTTACTTCAAACAGTAAATATATCACCAATTGAACATTTCTTTTAAACCTTTCTGCATATATGCCAACTTACTAATACGATTAGTTGTGTGGTGATCATATTGGGTTTTGAACTCCCATACACAGCTTGCACATATGTCTTAAAAAATTATATTAGTCTTGCATGTTCTCTGGTTCTTAAGTACTTAGTCTGTGCACATATACAACTTAGATATTGTCTTACATACTTATTACTTCTTCAATATATGTTAGCCTCTGTTTATAATATGAATCAACTTTGTATGCTGTGCTTGACCCAAGAAATATGAATTGTGAAGATATCCCTTCCAATCTTGACAGAAAAAAGTTTGTGCACATTTTGGGCAACATAATGTTTAATAGAAAAGTATGAATTATGCACACTGATACCTTCCCTTTTGTTATCTCATTTATTTATACAATGATGGCTGAATAATTTATATAAAAATTATTAATGACCATGATTATATCATGTTTGACCTCAATATTTATTTATTTATTTTACATTTGTTTACCAGGAGAGTCCAAATGGGCAAGAAGCCGATTTTCAGTGGAGGCCCAGGGAGAATAGCTCAACAATGGTCAGCACAGTAAATACAATAAACACAAGTAATCTCAATACAGAACAAAGTAAAGTACATAACAAACTAATATCAGCATAGGATAAGCATAAAATAAAGTGCAAGAGCATAGGATAAACATAAAATACCATTGTTGGGCATTCCATTCATTTATATGGTTACATTAATATAACGGTTAGTACAAAATAAATGCAATACACAAATGTTGTTTAAGTACAGAAAAAAAAGAGAGGCGGTGATGTATGCCTACTCAGTAACATCAACATAGGATAAATATACATTAGGATGCTACACTTGTAATTTGCTTACAAAAGAATGATTTAATGCATATGGTCTATATGTCAATAAACAGAAGGATACGATTGCTGTCTCTGGTAGGAATATATAGTTCTGCAGTAGGAGAGCTTTATTATTTAACGGAGGGTGGTAGTGAAGGATTGTTGTTGACTGAGTACAGTTAAGCACTATAATGAAGATAGAACTATTATGTAGAAAGAGTTTAATAGAGTACTATTATCTAGACAGTGTCATATAGATGCATCATATAAACGGATCCATTCTATAAAAGGAAATATATTCTCAGGGCTATTCAATGGTGTATACCATTTCACATTTGACTTAACCTTGCTCTTTTCATTCAATATTTTAATATTGCATTTCCTCTTTGGCAAACCAAAGTATATCTCATATTTTATACATAATAAATGTAAATGTGTTGTGATAGTCCATGTGAAATCTACTACTGGAATTAATTGATACACAACTGGTATGGTAGCCTTTATCAACGCCTAAAGTTATCTGCCTTTGTGAATTGTAGAACTACTGAAACCAGATTTTCTTTTCTTAAATACAGGATGGCATGCGTTGTGATATAATGCTTTTATTAGACTGAGGAGCATTAGGTTCACTAAAGCTAAAGACATAATTTCACAACTGCAACTACAAAACTGTTCCTACGGTTAGTGATAAACGAAAAATGAAATAAAAGTCAAAGATTCTAAAAATGAGGTTTGAAACAGACCATTTTGTCCTGGGACATCTTCAAGTGGGGTTAGATACATATATTAGCAGGAATTAAGAGAATATGGGGAGAACAGGGTTAAATGGGATGGCGGGGTGTTTAGGAGGAAATGAGGTAAGGGTATGGAGGGGCTTAGAGGGTTTTATCACGTGTAACTGAGGTAGGAGTCACATTTTTGGCATGGACTTGCTACCCTCTCGTCCTTCCCCTTTTTATTAGTGGGATTGTGATTATTTTAGTTTGGGAAGGTGGAGGAGAGGGGTAGGTTTGCCCTCTTCTGTTCCCTCTCTGGTGTTGGATGTGCAGTTCAATAATTTGGTTAGGAAAGTGAGCGGTTGCTCTGTTGGATAAGTTAATAAGCAAGCAGCGCTGCTTATCTGGATAGTGGTGTAATTCAATAAACTGAAGGTGAGCGGGGTAACGCTACCTTGTTAGTGCAAGGATAAGTGAGCAAGTGGAGGATGCTGCTTATCAAGGGTGAGTGGTTACACTGCCCTTATGGTTATTTTATGTTTTCTTTCATGGATGTTATTATTACCTGTGTCATGTTTTTGGTTGGAATTTATAATTATTGGTTAAAAATCATGCTTATGGAAGTGTAATAAAAGTCGAGAAATGCCATTTGGTGTGTGTTTATTGTAGTGGACCAGGATAAATAAAAGACAGAAGCAGAATGTACTTGCCATAACACTCAACTGTACAGATTTTCACAGAATGTTTGCATTTTTTTGCCTCATTATTTGGTCTGTTTCTCCTAAAAAATGTAGTTTTCTGACAAATCACTAAGGATTGAAATCAGAAAAATATGACAGACATTTTAGTTTCAAACTTCATACCATTCAGAAAATTAATGCTGATGCAAAAACCCATTACTTTAGCAACTTTTTATGTTTAGAAAGAAATATTTAAAAATGTCCATATTTCTTGGGCCTCTGTCCCCACACTACTTATGGCTTTGTCCAGATTTCTTGCTCTAAGAAGTTGAGAGCTATGGTATTCACTGACTAGCATATTGTAGTACCAGGAAAAATGAATATTCATGACAAACACTTGAAAAGCAGGCAAAAGAATAAAAAAAGAACAGGAAGTACTGGAATGAAATATACTACATGAAATGTAGAGATCCAAAGACTACATTTGCATAAATTGATTCAAGGAAAAACTTAGGTGTCTATCAGTGCAGGATATTTCCAGGTGAGCTGTTTTAAAACAATTACTACAAAAGGTGGAACTGCATTCATTGTTTAGACTGGATGCCACCTACTCCACAGGATAAATGACAATGCAAACATTAATTATTTTATGAAACTTAAAAGCTTTTAGAACCAAAACCACATTTGCATAAAGGTATACTAGGAGGAAATAAAGGCCGGGATTCACTAATCCTCTGTGTAAGACTAACTAAGTCTTACATGGAAACTTCAGTCTAAGAGTATGATGTCAGCGCATCATGCATATGCATGAGGGCATGCTGACTCAACTCTAAGGCTTACACAGAGCGTGCACGAGTGCAGGGGGTGTGTCAGACTGCCGAGCAGTCCAAATATCCACACCCCTGCAAGTGCCTAAACTGCAAATGTCAACTGAAATGAGTCCGCTCAAATGTCCACATACCCAACACTACACTCCCCCACATTCTAAATCCCTGTACAAGTTTAAAATGTAAAGCTTTCCTTTTTTTTTTTTTTTTTTTTATTATTCCCGATATAGCTGCCCGTATTTGCGCATGTATGCGTGGGTTTGCCCATTGCTTAGCTACAGTTAGCAGTGTAGATATCGAAGAGGATAATATTTTTATTTATTTATTTATTTTACATTTGTTGACTGGGCTAGTCTAACTGGATTTATGTCCATTTTCAGTAGAGGCCTGGAGAGAAAAGCTCCAAGCATGAGTAGTAAAACACAGTTAACAATATATAACAATATATAACAAGGACATGTAAGAAAACAATACGGTGGTAGCATTGGTTAAAAGCAAAAATATAGAATTGTAAATAAAGAATATAGACATTATGCTAAAAGTTGATTTAAGTATAGCATGACAGATGTACTAAACACAAAGTGGGTATGAGCACAACAGAGTAACGTCCTTATAATTTTTCCTCTTATTATGAAAAAGAAGCAAGATTAGGAGGCCTAGGTTAGAGGCCTAAGTTAGAGGGGTGGGGAAAATGGTAAGAGTAGGAGGGGAAATAGATTTAAGTCTGGGTTAGCACAGGGACAAAGCCACTGAGTTTTAAGATGGTCTTTAATCTGTTTTTTGAATAGAGAAGTAGAAGTTAGGTTAGATAGTTCAAGAGGGAGCTGATTCCAATTTTTGCCTGTAGTGTTTGAGAAAAGTGAGTCACAAGCTTTATTGTTAGATTTAATTGAGGAGACCAGGAGTTTATTAGCAGAATGTAGTGTAGCTAGATTTTTGTATGGTGAAATCAGATTAGTGAGGATAGGGGTATTATTGGGGTGGTATAGGATCTTTTGAGTGATAAGTAACTGTTGATAGAGTATGTGGTTCTGCAATTCTAGCCATCCTAGTTGTCTGAGGTTAAGACAGTGGTGAGTTTTAAAGGGTGTACATGTAATGAATCTCGCTATGCTATTATAACAGGTAGAAAGTTTGGAGATGTTATTTTTAGATAGGTTAGTATATATAGCAGAGGCATAGAAAAGGATAGAAATGAGGTGGGTCTGGGTAATAGTTTTCCTGGCTGTGGGGGTAAGGTAGGGTTTGATTCTATAGAGAGTACCAAGTTTTTTGTTAACAGATTTTATGGTGGCATTAATATGGTCATCATAGTTAAGACGATTTTCAATTATAACACCTAGAAGGTGGGTGGTAGTATCCGGGGTAATGTTAGTAGCATTGTTAGAGGTTATAGAGGAGAATGGTGTGGAAGATTTTTGAGTTGGAGTAAAAAGCAGTAGTTTTGTTTTTTTGGGATTAAGCTGGAGGCAATGTTTCATAAACCAGTTTTCAACATTTTGGAAAACAGTTTGGGTGAGGGACTGGAGGGAGGCTATGTTCTTAGCAGTACAGATTAAGGCTGAGTCATCTGCATATTGAATGCAGGTGGCTTGAGGTATGTCCATGTGGAGGTAATTAATAAATAAGGAAAAAAGAAGGGGACCTAAGATAGAGCCTTGTGGGACTCCAATATTTACTGGGAGTAATGAAGACAGGTTGTTATTCCAAAGTACTACTTGCTGTCTGTTTTGAAGATAACACCTAAACCTTTGTAATGCTAGTAGATCAAGTGAATGGTACTTTAGTTTGTCTAGAAGTAAGTTATGGTTAACCATATCAAAGGCTTTTGACAGGTCAATAAATAGTGCAGAGGAAAAGGAGTTATTGTTACGATTTTTATTTATAGAGTCAGCAAAAGAAAGAAGGGCAGTCGTTGTGCTGTGGAATGGTCTAAAGCCATGTTGGCAGTTGGCTAGTAGGTTATATTGCAGAAGGTAGTTGAGTAGTTGTTTATAAATACATTTTTCCATTATCTTAGGTAATGGAGAGAGTAAGGCAATAGGGCGAAAGTTTGAAAGCTCTATGGAAGATCCACCTTTGTGTAGAGGGATAATGTGAGATAATAAACTATTTTTATGCAAATGAAGCCAAATAGCAATAGTGTAGTCGTAGAGCTCTTGCACAAAGAGGAGGCATTCCCGGTTCGAGTCCCACCACTCCACTACCTATTTTCTGTAGGAAATGTGTGCATAAAAAGAATTCCTGACATTTACCTTTTAAATTTCAGTAAAATGCATTGAAATGGCCTATGTGGTAGTGAACAATATTTTATATATATATATATATATATATATATATATATATATATATATATATATATATAAGAAGGTGGAATGGTTTATGCATACTGATAAATGCAAAAGTAACATATCTTAAGCAATGTGAAGCACTACTAAGCAATGTTTATTAGTATTAAGCACAGTTAAGTACAATTGCTTATAGCGTAGCACTGCTTTAACTAGTGCAATAGTTTTGCGCGGAGCTGCGCATCGCTCCAACTAGTGCAAACAAAACATGTTCGCGCGGAGTTGCGCACTGCGCTAACTAGCGCAATGTTTGGGCAACGTCAGGCAGCATAGAGCAACGTAGAGCAATGCTGAGCAACACTGGGAAAAGTTGAGCAAAGTCGGCTAAATACAGCCACACCTCCTAGCCGATCTGGCCAGTGGTAAAATAAAAAGCAATGACAGGCCTCGAACCCGGGATACTGTCACTATAAACACAGTACTAAACCACTAAGCCATGACAGCTTTAAATATGGATGCATTTCCAACACACTCATATATATCAATGGAAGTTTACCCATTGCTAAGCAGGTTGGCTTTTACCTGAGATTTTTCAAAACCGGCCAATCACAAATAAGTGCAGGAAATGAGGCATATTTAAGCTCCATAGGTGGGAATAATTGTCATAACTGGTTGTAGCTCCCATCTGCAGATAGTATGGCTGGTGTTGGAGAGGGCTCTCATTTTCAAGCGCAACGGTGGGGCATTCAGGAGTCAAAAGTAATGGTTTGGCTATTCGTCCATCATCATGATGCAAGACTCCTGCAGGGCCAGTTTCAGGGCACTGAGTACAAAGCGGAAGCCTGGAACCATTTAGCACATGATCTCACCAGTGCCACAGGTGTCCCTTGGACTGGTGAGCAGGTCAGACACTACTTCTCAGACCTGAAGAGACGCAAGGTGGACCGACTGAACCAGTGGATACAGGAACCCCATGAAATGGAAAATGCCCCACTACTGAGTATGTAGCCATGGAATGAAGTATGTAAGAATTGCTATTGTAGTCTATGTTATGGATAGGTATGTCTTAATATCCCTTCATTTACTTCACAGCTGCAGGTGTCCATATTGTGAATCAGAAAGCCTATGCAGATGGGCTGCTAAGGCTGCACCACCAGGCAGGTTAATAATTATTCTGCATGTGTTGTCATATAAAAGAAGTGATAGAGCCTGAAAAAGAATGTTGTAACCCATTAATAAAGGTATAATGAGTGCTGAATAACTTCTCTGCATGTACTGTTATATAAAATAAGTGAGACAGCGTGAAAAGGTGTTGTAACCCATTAATAAAGGTATAATATGTCTTGAATAAAAGACCTCTGCATGCACTGATATATCAAGTAAATGAGAGAGCCACTAGAAAAGTGTGTAATGTAATTAATAAAGGTATAATTCCTGGAGTGTGTCCGTGTCAATTTCTTCGATATGTTGTTGTACCAGTGCATTATACAAATAGTACTGTTGTATTAAGCGCAGTCAACCCACGCATGGGTAGGCCCATATAAAGTGGATGAAGGGAGTGCCAGTAGCTGTTAAGCATATATACAGTTCTCAACTGTCGGTTCATGGCCAGCATGTACAGGTTAATCTAGCACATGAGTAGCTTATTATTGTGTTCCCCAGAACTGTCAGTGTGCTGCTAGAAATGTAGGGGGCTGTCATCATATACCTGATAATGTCACCTGAACACATCCAGATATGTAGATATATAAATATAAATAAAATATATAAATATGTAGCAGTAACATCTGCATCCAGGACAGTTTGTATGTCAGATACAGGTCAGGTATATCAAGAACTAGCAAAACCCATTTTCCAATTTAACGGACATTGCCCAGTGTAATAATACATGTAGGGGATATATAACTGCAGTCAATAGGAATGTAGTGTAAACTATAAGTATATATAAGTTGTTAATGGAGGTATATTTTTACACCCTACTGTATGTGCATAAACAATGCAATTCCACACCTCAATGGGTATGTCTAATCTCATAATATTTGTTGGGACACATGTCCTATTGGTTTATAAATATCTGCATTTACTTTGATGCATGTGCCCTGTTCACATACCACAATCTTGGTGGCTTGTTGCCACCAATCAATCCTGCATGCTGTTGGAATGTCCACTGTTGTGCTATATATGCATGTGTTATCCTTGCTGTTCAACTGTTGGAACTCTGGTGTGTTGTGTTAATGGTAATACTACTGTATGCTGTTACAAATAAATTGGAATGCTGTTGGCTATTACTAACCCATATTGTCATTAAATCCTCCTAAACATAGAACGTATGGGAAGGCCGGTCCCAGCGGACCCACCTGTCCCACCTCAGCTGGCGATGGCACCTGGCACCAGCAGGTCCAGTGCCCAGCCCGGGACCTCCTCCTCCTCCATTGGTCCTGTACCACCTTCGGGTGGAGGCACTGCAGGGGATGGAGCTCGTCCATGCAAGTGTGGCTGGAGGAGGGCCACCTATCACCCTCCAAACAGTCCGGGCTGCGGTGCGTAGGGAGATCGAGCGTTCAGTCGCTGATCCTCTATGCCAACTCGAGGCAAGAGTGGCGCAACTCATGGTTAAGCCTGCGCCTCCTATGCAGCCCCCAGCACAGCCACCCTCCAGGCTGTGAAGGTGCAGTGGTGGCTGCCCATGTGTGGGGATCTCAGTTCCACTGTTGCCATCTGTGGGTTCATGGGCTTGCGATTTCCAAACACCCTTCCCCGTCAATGGTGTTCACCCACCCCATGTGTCATATTCCACCCCTGTAGGCATCTTGTTTGTCTTGTCTGTTTACCTACCCAACCTACCTCCCAAAATATACCTACTTCCCCTACCCCACATTCCACTCTCACCTGAAAAAAAAAATGGGGAATCTACTCCCACAAAAAAATTACGCCCCATACATAGCTGCCCATTTTGCACACATGTCTGCTGGACACATAAACTGAAATTTAATTGGCAGTACAACATACTTCGTTGTCCTCACCCATCTCTGAGGGGTGGAAGGTTTCAAATTTTCATACAAATTACTAGTATATGCACAGCTGTTGCTGTTAAAGAAATGGGCAGCTATGGACCTTCCCTATACCCATCCTGCACATCCTGAGCTGTTTTCCCTACTGTCTTTCCCTCTTTGTGCCCCTTTTTCACCACTTTCCTATCTCCCCATTTTCTTTTCATTCAAAGAAATGAGCGCGGGGGTTAGCGGGAGTAAGCACTTTTAAGAAGTAGTTAGCGGGTTTGCGCAAGTGTGCGCTTGTGTGCGCTTAGCTAAGTATTGCTAAGCATTGCAAAAACCTGTGCAAACCCGCTTACAACTGCTTAAAAGTGCCTTAGTCACCCTGCATGTGAGGGGCCTTGTTCTGCTCAGCAGCAAAATAAAACACCAATGTCAGTCTCAAACCACGGACCTTAGACACACTAGACTGCATGAAGTACCACTAAGCCACAGTAGATATACAGCAGGTTGTTGCTGAAATATATATATCATGCATCAGAAGGAGTGAATGTAAAGGTAAGATAGGAATGCCTTAACACAAAACCTGTTCTGTGGAACTTTACCAGCAGTTGTTGTGGAACAACATTACATGACTGTGATAACAGAACCAGCCATTTTAGCAGTAAATAATGTTACAGCAGCACTTTACAACCCCCACACAGTATCATAGCAGGACAATCCCCACCCAAATGTACAAAATACCTGTGTGTTCAAGGTCCAGCAAGGATGTAGGTAGGCATACTCAGTACTGGAATTGTCTAGTTTTCATGAGCATCCTGTGTTAATTCAACAAAAAAAAAACACAAACTGTGCAGAAGTGAGTACATTAATATCCACAGTATAGCAGTTCACAACCAGTTCATGTGCCAAATGAAAACATCTCAATAACTACCTATGTATGGCAGCTAATTGTATAAGTAGAAAATCAAACTACATACTCCCATGTATCTTGTGTTAGCATTTGTAGGGTTGAGTACAAATCTACACTGTCAACTGTGTATTGGAAGTGGCAACATTCAGGTCTGAGTCCAACATTCAAATCACTGGCTACACCCCTAGCATCAGTTATAAGAAGTATACCAACCTTCTGACTTACACAACGGTGTCCACAGCAAACAAGCATGGTCCCCACTTCAGAAAGCTGAAACAGCTAAGCCTACCTGACTTAGCAATTTATAGCATTGGGTTGCTATGACAGTGAGTACTGCAAGTACCACACAGCAGGCTGCATGCAATTGCCAAATGGTAGCCACCAATTGGTGCAGAGGCCAACACATGCACATGTGCAGATACCCATAAAAGCAGGCTGTACTTGCTATCCACACATGCAATAATTTCATTGCAGCTACGGAGGGAGAGAGAGAGAGAGAGCAAGAGAGGGAGAGAGAGAGAGAGAGAGAGACTGATGCAGACGCAGACAACAGCTGCAGAAAAAAAAAAATATATATATATATATATATATATATATATATATATATATATATATATATATATATATATATATAGAGTGAAAGAAAAAGTTATGTATTGAAAGAAAAAAAGAAAAAAATAAAAGAATATATTGAAAAAAAATATATAGACAAAAACAAATATATTGAAAAAATATATATTGGAAAAAATTATATATTGAACAATACAAAATATATTGAAAAAATATATATATTGAAAAAAATATATTTGAAAAATATATATATTGAAAAAATATATTGTAAAAAAAATTAATATATTGAAATATAAATAATATATTGAAAAAAAATTATATTGAAAAAAGATAAATATATATCAAAAAATAAATGAGATATAATAAATACATCTATTAGAAAACACATGGAAACTGAAATACGAACACATACAAAGGAAAGGTATATAACAGCTATGTATTTACTGGCATGTAGTAGATGTTTATGAAAAGTACTCTACATAGTTTGAATCATCCATATGTGGCAGCAGTACGTATCTATGCACAGATGCCCTGCATAACTACTGGTATGGAGAAATCAGTGTGTACCTGTGTGCAGTGGGATATGACTGTGACATATGTAGTTCGGCATTAAATGTCAAACATCTGATCCATGTTATCTGTGTTCTGTACAGTAGTGTGTACAATGTCTGTTTGGGGGAGTAGCGCATACGGTTATATAAACATGGATGTGACAGAGTAACAAATGCATGATAGTCATATTAATGTGTAGCTTAGCATTGGCAACAGCTGTACCAGGATAGTATGCTAATCTAGCATTTGCAGCTATATATACACCCTCTAATATTACTGTGTGCTCACATGTGACACCTGTTCATGTTGCAGCAAGGCCCAACAGGTCAGCCGGGAGGTACACGACCTTACAACAGTGTGGACCTTGTGTGTGTATGGCACACACATATGGAGAGATCTGTCTGTGTCAGATATATTAGCATCTGCACATGTGCATAGAGCAAGGGTCATACTGCAACTGTTTGTGAAGGGTAGACATATATATGTTGTTGAAGGTTGTTATGTGCATATTTCTATGTAGGTTGTAGTATGTGGCAAACAAGACAGCATACAGTGCTGGTATATGATAGGTGGTGGTTAAACACTGTGAGTATGATTTGCCAGGTTTGCAGTGTTGCAGCCAGTGAGGCCTACTAAAGCTACATGGGCTGAGAACACCTTCAATGCATTCCGCACAACACTGTGCAATATTATGATATAACTGTATACCTCACAACCTTCACATAAGTGATATCCCCACCATGAAAGGTGGACTGTATATGTGCCTATATGTATATCTATATGTACACCAATGGATGTTTATATGTATGCATGTGTATATATATATATATATATATATATATATATATATATATATATATATATATATATATATACATATATATATATATATATATATATATATATATATATATATATATATATATATATATATATCTGTGTATATATATATATATAAATATATATATATATATATAGAGAGAGAGAGAGAGAGAGAGAGACAGGGACATATTTACTGCAACAGATGCCTGGTGACAAAGCCATGGACTCAAGCTCAATGTTGACACTGCATTGGCATCCCTTCTTGCAAAAACTCTGTACCCATTAACTAACATATAGGTGGTAGTATACTAAACACCGAAGGTGTGATAAGAGACCATGGAACACAGGTGGACAGTAGTCTCCCCTCTGATAATCACAGTGCCACACTAGTCATGTCATATGTCTACATAGCACACGTCATCACAAAAGGTGTGTCATCCAGGAAAATATAGGCCAGTGTTCCCCTCTACTCATCACACATAAAACCCATTATAGAGTACAATGCCCCATGTGGTATGTACCTCACAAGACAGCAACAGCAACTGAAAACGACTCAGACATACCTCACAAAGAATAATACCGGCCTCAAACAGATGCCCTATGCAGACCGTCTCACAAATCCACAGCTAGACCGTGTCGCATACCTCCTACCCAGAGGTGATCTCTGCCTAACATACTAAGCTATGTCAGACCCACCGCTGTTGGACACGCTCCACAATCCCTTCGAGCTATACGCTCTAGGGACCTAAGACTTGTGTCCTCAATAAACAGCACATGCTGGAGGGATGGATTCCTATCTCAGAGACATCCCATACTCTGGAACAAACCACCTATCAATAGCAAACAAAGCTCCTAATTAGCAGTCATCATAAATAATCCTGATGATTGTATGGGAGATAGGAAATACACCCCAGGAATCACCTCTGTGGCTCTGCTTGTCAGGGCCACGTGAAATGTAATTACCTGTGTGTCAAAGGCCAGGGTAGTGTATGGCTAGACCTCTATAGGCATTAGGGCCAATAGCCCAATACCTACCTATGAAGCGATACACACCCACATGTACTTGTTGCAATAATTGCTATGTGAGGTTGACTGAGTGTGATGGTGAATGTGTCAGTGTTCTGTATATGTGTGATAGCTTAGTGGGAAACTGTTTCTGTCATGGTATTATGCATCCTAGCAGTGATCCGAGCAAAAGATGTATATGCAATTGCTAGGTGGAAAAAGCAGTACGCCATACGGTCTGTCATACTCCCTTGGTGTCGGTTAGGGCATTCCATTGTAGGCTAAAGCAGTACACGTATGCTTATTGAGTGTTACTGCTGGTGAATACAACTCCTGTATAGACTGTAGTACTACCTGAAGCTGTATGCCTAAACAGCACAATATGGTGTATGTCCACATTTCTTGGAACCACTGTTTTGTGTGTTCCCTTTAGTCCTCACAGATTACATACCTCAGGCATACGTTTTCGTAACTACTGACACATAGTACTGTATGGTACACAGGTAAAGGTCATCTGGGTTGCCATACCTTTGTGTCTGGTATGTATGTCTGATGTGTGTGTGGGTATGCCTGTACCATGGCCTCGGTCAAATGTGTGTTACAGGATATAGGTGTGTATCTAGCAACATGTATAGTGTAGTACAGCAGTATGCCACCTATATTAATGAATGTGCACGTTTGTTAGGCAGGGGTTCGCCATCAACGACTAGTGTGGTATACTGGTAATACTGTAACTCGACTTTACAATCATTGCAATGGATTACATATTTCTTGATGCATTAGCTTGATATATACCTCCTGTGGCTAGGTGGTGCATTGTGTTGCATACAGAGTACCATGTACTGTTTATAGTCTTACATACTGGTTTATCTTTGTTGCTGTGCAAAACATGGTTTGATATATAGGGTGTGCCAGGCACTGTCAGGCAGTTGTGGACTGAGCACTGATATGTGGTGTTGAAAGTGTGTATCCTCTGACAGCCAATAGGTTGCTATATATGTCAGTTTATTGATATCTGTACTTTAGAATGTTATGTGTGCCACATGACTTGCTCACACATATTGTTTCATTGTCTTCCAGGGTCAAGTCCCACCATCATAACCCCAGCTATAGCCCAGCAGAGAAGGAACTGATAAAAACAAGCTTGGTGCAGCACTATGCCCTGCTGTTCTCCAGAACCAGCCATTACTAGCATGAGCAGACTGCACTGTGGTAAGATCTTGTCCATAGGGTAAATGACATAAACATGCATAACTGGACATATGAGCAGGTACGCCATCACTGCAGTGATTTAATTAGACATGTCCGGCAGCATGCATCTGATATCCATAGGCAACAGCTTGCCACAGGTGGTGGGGTAGCCTTCCATTCCCCCCTCACCAGAGTGGAGGAGCTGCTCCTGAGCCAGGTGGCTCCTGGCCAACAACAACAACAACAATTAACATGTATCATCATCGAGGCCAGAGCCACACAACAAGTTGACACGGAGCATGCAGGTAACATGGCATAGCTGTAGACTACTGTTACCTCTATTGGTAGAGCATGCTTATGTGAGATGTGTACTGTGTAGTTAGAAGATGTAGTGCCTACTGTTGTGCAATACTAATAATTAGTAATATAATCTGTAGGCCTGTGACTGTCAACTGCTGTGCTACTGTAACATTGCAAACACACAGTAGCAATGCCACGGTTGTTACCACTGACAAACTGTCTCATATCCTTGTAGGTCCAGCTGGTGTGACAACAAGACAGCAGACCCATGCTGGTGAGTGTGTTCTACATTTAAAATTGCTAATTATATGTGCATGTTAGAGGTGAGGTGTAGGCCATGTACACGTATCACACCTATGCATAATGCATGCTGTGCATGTTTGCTATGAGACTATGCACATCTCAGTAACGTGGGTAGCTGCCTAAAACACATACAATACACAGAGCATCCCACACAGTTGTGGCAACACTGTAGTGGACATTGGATGGGCAGAGTCGATACACATGCACACAACATACACAACTTTGTCATAATCAGTACACGTTAACATGCTGCACATGGTGTATTCAGACACCCGCTGTAAGGTCACACTTCAGTATCCCAAATGTCATCCACACAGCACACATTATATACCTGAGGGGTAGATGCCTCTCATGTGGCTGTGCGACACTCTTCAACACATAACACATTCATGTTAGGCAATGCCCCCCAATTGGGCACCATACAAACCCATGTAACAACTGGTTGTGAAATGGTGAATGTAGCCATGTTACTGCAGTTCTGGTGCAGCATTGTATGTGCCGGTCTGGCACACATTAGTAGCCTTGAGTGACCACATGATGCTGCATGATGATGGCTCATGGTACTACACCCCATCCAGTTACAGTGACCACAGTACCACACATAGCATTAACCGCTATGCACCTCAATGTTGTGTGTGTGAAAACATATGCACTGATACACAATATGCATAGCAATCACCATCTGTACAAAGTGACACATATATGTCTTGTAATGCTATTGAGTGCATAGGTCACATGACACACACTGTGTATGTGTGATGTTTAACATTGCAGTTGTGTTGTAGCATGCCATGTCATGGCTGGCACTGGCATGTCCACAATATGTCCTACACTCACCATAACCACTGTACAATGGCTATGTTGAAGAACGGTATTCCATCAGGTATACATGCACCACTCATTCTGTGTGCATACATAGCATGCATGTGCTAAACCTGTGTCCACAATCATCTGCTAAAGACACAGATGCTCTAATCAGAAATGGATATCTATGTGACACACAGATACACATCCAGCCATGGTATGTATACCTGTGAGTGATGGTGCACAGGACATTGCAGAGCTTTTAATACTTACACAGCAATGTTGTATCCATGTACACATTGTGTCCCAGGGTGAGGCCAATCAAAGCCATGCATACTGTTATTAGCAAGGGCTGTCTACACCCGCACTACATGCTATTGAGCAACACACGTCCTGCATGCTGACAGGTGTGATATAACTGTTTGCCTTGTGATACTGTACCCCACCAAAACCTGCTATTGAGTATGTTCTGGATTGCTGGTCGTGTGTGTGTGTGTGTGTGTGTGTGTGTGTGTGTGTGTGTGTGTGTGTGTGTGTGTGTCTGTTTTAGTGAGGAGTGCATTTGTGTGCATGTGTGCATGTGTGCATGTGTTCATGTGTTCATGTGTGCATGTGCGCATGTGTGCATGTGTTCATGTGTGCATGTGTGCATGTGTGCATGTGTTCATGTGTTCACATGTGCATGTGTTCATGTGTGCATGTGTGCATGTGTTCATGTGTTAATGTGTGCATGTGTGCATGTGTCCATGTGTTCATGTGTTCATGTGTGCATGGGTGCATGTGTTCATGTGTGCATGTGTTCATGTGTTCATGTGTGCATGTGTGCATGGGTTCATGTGTGCTTGTGTGCATGTGTGCATTTGTTCATGTGTGCATGTGGTCATGTGTTCATGTGTTCATGTGTGCATGAGTGCATGTCTGCCGACATCATGTACAGGTCGTAAAGTGTGTTTCCTGTCTTCCTCTCACAAGTGCTGACTTTGGGCTGGTTCACTGCAGTGGAGAAACCAATGTCACTGATAAAAATAGTGATGATGATGATAGGTGTGTTGACGCACAGGCATGTTTGCCAGGGTCTGTCCTTGGGCCACCAATTGACAGTACACAAGTTTCCACCCCATCCATGCACACAGTCATACTGCCAATACATCCATCACCAATGCCCTTAGCTGAGGGACAGCGTACAGTCAGCATTGGCCAGGACAGTGTGGTATGCATGGCACATGCATCCCAACACAGCAGCCATACCCAGATGTCTGGAAGAGTACCACATAGGCAGATGTCCAGGGGTTCTTGTCGGAGCACTGCTTCTCATCATGCCACTGGCCCTGCCACAGGTCTGACAATGTCATGCATGTTCCATGCTGTCATGGAGGCACAGGCATGTATGGAATGGTACACCAGATGGGGACTAAGGGCACAGAGGACACATAACACCTCCATAATTGACTGTATCCATGACCTAGCATGTGCCATCAATCATTACACCGAGGTCACTGATAGACATTGGGGAGAGACATTAGATGTCCTCCGCAATGTCATGTCCATGTGTCAGGACAGTGCGGGACGGTTGAGTCATCGATGTGGACATATGCCAGCAACATCAGCAGCTGGCAGTTGCCACGGACGTCCCTCAAGTCACAGCCACTCCCGTAGTGCTAGTACCAGCCCCAGCAATGTTAGGGGTGGGCTGTTCATAGAACATCCTAGAAGACCAAATGCCCATGGCTCTGGACAGTCCCAGCAGGGACCTGGGTCCAGTGTACATCCATCTACCTCTGGGATTTGTACCCAGTCTGGCTTAGTACCTGATAGTGTCAGTAGCACGCCTGCCAGGCACAGGTACTGTATCTGTGGCCAGAGATGGTGATCTGTAAAGCCTGTCAGGTACAGTCTGTGGCTGTCCCACAAATACCCGTATATGGCAGCCACATGGTGGAACTGTGTGCATGTAGACACACACACACACATGAGCCAGACACCTAGGGCTAACACATACCCACACACATTACATCAACATTGGCCCATAGCAGTACTTTTGCACTGCACACACACACACACACACACACACACACACACACACACACACACATACATGTCGATTGGATGGCTCACTGTAGGGCTCTGGCAAACCAACAACATACCCTGAGCATATGATGTAACCTGTGCCACCTCCTGTCATCTGAAACATCGATGCAGGAACAGGCTACCATGGTGCTGATGCACATGGTGACTTTATAGCAGTATAGCAATGTTACCATGTTGTCAGCAGTAGAGTGTAATGATATGCTTGAAGGTATAGCTGAGCAGGCATGATGCATTAAAGCTATGATTGTCATTTTAGTATTGTTTACACCAGTGTTAGTTAAAATAGTTTATTGTCCACCCACGTGCCACTTGGCTGATGTGTGTAGTATTGGCAGCATGTGTTAGGGAGTGGACAGTATGTGTGGGATGTGTGTAGCACAGATTTGCAGGTGTACATCTGTGAACATGGTGGAGGTGCACTGTCTGCATGTACGTGCATAGTGGACACATGGGCAGGGTGACATACCCTGTATTACACAGGAACACTACATAGTTTCTATTGGTGGCCAGTATGCATTGTACTACACACATTTCAGAACCTGACTACACATGTGTGTATGACATGGTTTGACACCGTGCTGTGGGTGATACTGTTACTGTCTGTCATTGTTCTGCATTCTGGTAGTATACATAACTTCAATAGCCTGACCATAACCAATCGTTAGATGATGTCTTCACAACTGACACACAGCTGTAGGACACACAGCAACATTTGGATCCTTCAGGTACTATACTATGCCAGTAACCAGTGGTATTCACCTGCATCCATTACTGAGACCACTCCTGTTTGGCATATAGCTCTCTTAGGTACAAGCAATCACAGTAGGAATATGTCCGTCCACGTCTGGTAATGCATACTGTGGCCTATAATGCATTCTCCAGATGACACACACATCCTCTACAAGGGTATCATACAGACAGATAACTTTTTTTAAACCCATGGTGCAAAGCTATTAGCCAAACTAAGCATAATCATCTAACTTTACGGAACATAGTATCCACAGAGTACCACATAGGTAGTAGCCACCAACATGATGAACAGGTACCGATGTGTACATGCAACCAAGTGTTACGTCATCTCTCTTTTTATAATCACATTTCCTAAGGTATTTTGAAATACCTTGGTGGATCACATAAGCAATAAGGGGTCTGCATGCATATCCACAAAGGTTGTTGTACACCTATAATGAATAATCATCATTGGCAGACTTTGCTGCATTAGAACAGGTCTAACATATACCTTGGCCATAAACCCTCACTTAGACAATTCAATAGAAACCGTAATGAGCGTGTGTGACATGGATGACCTAGGCCAGGGATCACTGCAGTGGCTGGCCTTGTCACAAGCATAGAGATGTGACCTAAGGTCTGGGAAGCAGCAGCACAGTCTGGCAAAGATGATAGTTTTGTTCTTGGAGAAAGCAGGGTTCACACACATGCAATAATTGAGGTAACATGTACGTATATGTATTTGCCACACAGCTACCTCAAATGTGCAATGCATACTGATATGTCATACAGTAGTAAAAGCAAAACCCACTACACATTGATCAACAGTGCCACACACATAGAGCACACACACTCACCAAGTGCAGGACTCAAACCCCTACCTAACTACTTCATGATACTAAAGCAGTACACCTTAACTCGGCATGCTATACACATTTCTGGGATGTCTCTTTTCCACAGGTATATTTGTAAGATGGTGACATCATCAGACTTGACAAAGATAAGTATACCACTTGTAAGGTGTTCTGCTACTCTACAAAAAGGTTGCTCCTCTCCACGGAGATCACACACAAGTGTCAAGTGGAGGATTCAAACCCCTACCTAACTGGTTTATGATACTACAGGAGTACGCACTTACATGATGCGTTCTACACATTACTCTGAGTTCTCTTTTCCACAGGTATATTTGTTGCATAGTGACATCATCAGACCTGACAAAGATTAGTATACCACTTTTAAGGTGTATGAGTACTCCCCAAATAGGTTGCTCCACTCCAAGGAGATCACATACAAACAGACACACACTTGTCAAGTGCAGGATTCAAACCCCTACCTAACTGGTTTATGATACTACAGGAGTACATATTTACACGACATGCTATACACATTACTGTGAATTCTATTTTCCACAGGTATATTTGTAGAATGGTGACATCATCAGACCTGACAAAGATTAGTAAACCACTTTTAAGGTGTATGAGTACTCTCCAAAAAGGTTGCTCCTCTCCACGGAGATCACACACAAACAGACACATACTTGTCAAGGGCAGGATTCAAACTCCTACCTAACTGGTTTATGACATTACAGGAGTATGCATTTACACAACGCGCTATACACATTACTGTGAGTTTTACTTTCCACAGGTATATTTGTAGATTGGTGACATCATCAGACTAGACAAAGTGGGTTACATTAGGTGACATTGGGTGGGCTACATAGAAGGAATGACTAAACACTTTGGCCATGTGATCATCAAAGAAGTGTGTACTATCTAACTGTGTCCCCAGAGCCTTCATGACTTTCTCCATACATACTGGAGTACCACCTATGTAGTAATTTGTTTGCACTTTGTTTTAGCCAAAGGGGATGACTATGCATTCTTTGCCATTCTTCTTGGGGCATTGTTTTGACACCAGGTATCTGTCTCTGTAAGCCCCTTCTGGAGGATGTGTGTGTCAGCCATAGAGTCGATTATGGACCACAGTTAGCAATCATCTGCAAACCTGTTCAGCCATACTCCTCCCATGCTTGCCTGTACCTCTGAGCAGTATCTACTGAACAGGTGGGGTCCCAGGGCCAAGACCTGTGGGATGCCATTTGTGACTGTCTTAGAGTCAGACATGGCACCCACAACTCTGAAAATGTGTGTTTGATCTGTGAGCCACTTGGCCACACATCCTGTGACATAGCTGTTGATGTTCAGGCTGGTAAGTTTGTCCATAATGACAGAGTGGGGAATGGTGTAAAAAGTCCTTAGTGAGGTCCAGGTGGGCTGTGTGGACTACTTGACTACTTTCACCTTCATCTATGTCCTTGGAACTGTTTAAAGTAAGTCAACTATGTTTAGGAGGCAGGATCTGCCTTTAACAAGGTGGGGTTGTGTAGATTCCAGTGTCTGGAGGTCCCCAATGTCACTGTTTATGGGTTCCATGACAATGTTCTCAATAGTTTTGTACACCAGGCTGAGTATGCATATAGGGCAATGGTTTCCAGGTTCTGTTGTGGCACCCCCTTTGTGGGGCTGGATGACTGTTAGTGTATGCCATTCTTTGGGTACATACCCTGTGGTACGATTGAGTCTGGGCAGTGAATGTAGGTGAGGGTGTAGTTCCTTTTGGGCCTAGTGTAAGATGCAGCCTGGGATACCATCCAGTCCCATTAATGCTGTGTTCTTGGCTTTGGGGAGGGCTGTCTTTACCTGCATGTCCATGACGTCTGGGGTTCTGCATCCTTCTGTGATGGACACAGGCCCTTTTGGGGGTGTTGGGGGGAAGTTTGCACTGAACTTTTCCTCCAGGATGTGGGCAATGAAAGTTGGTTCAGTGTATTCCTTACCATTTATCAGTAGCTGACAGCATATTTGGAAGTTGACACCTACATGTCTGGTATAGCTACCGCAGGCTTTGTGGTTGTCATTCTTACAGTCCTTGGCAATTTGTCTTTTGAAAGTGTCCTTGAATTATTTTATGAGCGATCATTGCTTCTTCCTAATAATGATCAGTGATGCCTTTCCTTTAGTGAAGCTTGCTCTATCAGGTGTTAGTTTCCTCCTTCTGTTGTCTAGCTTATTTATGGGCAACGACCACCAGATTGTTTTCTTATTTTTGGAGGAGTGCATCTTGGTTTTATTTGTGATGTCTTGATCCATGCATCCCTGTAGATGCTCATAGGATTCACTTGTAAATGATTCGGCAGATTGTATACCATTATCCTACAGCAAGAGGTCTTTGGAACTTTCCACTTTTGTCTTGGGACGTGTGAAATTTGTTTTTGAAAATGTCTTCATGGTGGTTTCATTGACTGGGTGGGGGGGGGGGGCGGGATGTGGATGTCCAGTGTGATTACTTTATGATCTGATATTACCAGTGAGGGCTTTATCTCTGTTGTGGAACACTGGTACCCCATGTTGGTGATGATCATGTCCAGTATGGTGTCACCTCTAGTGGGCATGGTGACCAGCTGTTCCAGGGTGTTAGAGCTTTTGAACTCTAAGAAACATTGGGCAAAGGATGTTGTACACAAGTAATTCTCCCACTAAATGTTTGGGTAGTTGTAATCACCTCATATAATGGTGTTTGATAGGACCTCTATATTTTCCACTGTTCTCAGGAATACTGAGTGAGGTTCCTGTGACAAGGTAGGTGATCTGTAGCAGGCTACAATCTGATGAGCAGCTTTGCCCAATGTTAGTTGCACTTGCATAGTCTCCAAGGCCTCATGCTGTGCCACTAACCTGAAGGTGTGGGAATCCATAAGGTGAATGGGTACACATGTTCCTTTTGTATTTCACTCGTGGTTTTGGGTCCAAATGTCAGAGGGATTGTGAGTGTTTTTTGTGGGGCATGTCCAACAGTTCTGCGTTTGACATAGCTTTGTATGTTAGGCAGTGAACACATCTGAGTAGGCGATATGCAAGGGAGTACAGATGGAGCATTTTGAGATGGTCTGTGTATGGCATGTATTTCTGGCTGTTAATGCTCTTTGTGAGGTATTGCTGCAGGCTTTACAGTTGTAGTTGTCTTGTGAGGTACAAAGCAAAAGTGGCATTGTACTCTATTATAGTTCTAGTGAGTGATGAGTAGTGGGGAACAATGTCATCTTCTATTCTGCATGAGACACATTTTGTGATGAGGTGTGCCACGTAGCAGGATTTCCTGACTACTGTGGGGATGTGATTATCACACTTGTGTCCAGTATACACCTGTGACCTAAGGTCTCTTGTCATACTTTCAATGTTAAGTATACTACCACCTATGTTGTAGTTCTTGACTACAGAGGTTTTAACAAAGGGGATAACAATGCACCTTTTGGCATTGAGCTAGAGCCCATGGCTTTGACAACAGCCATCTGTCTCAGTGAGGCCCTTTTGTAGGATGTCCACATCTTTAGTGTTTACAATTATGGCTCCTAGTTTGCAGTCCTCTGGTAACTTCTGTAGCCACAGAACTTCCATGTTAAAGTTTACTGCAGGGAAGTAGATACTAGACAGGACAAGACACAGGACTGGACCTTGTGGTACTGCACTCATCACTGGTCCAAAGTCATACTTGGAGTCTGCTACTTTCACAGTGTGTGTTCTATCAGTGAGCCTGTTGGCAACCCATCTTGTGACATAGCAATTTATACCTAGTTTAGTGGGTTTATCTATATTTCCAGAGTGTGGGGTGGTGTTGTAAGCTGTGGCAGGATCAACATAGGCTGTGTGAATCACCTTACCCTTGTCGACGGTTCTGTTGACTGCTTCAATGTCATCTATCAGGTTTAGGTGACATGATCTGCATTTTACAAACCCAACATGGTTGTGGTGACGGGTTTGGGGATTACAAATGTAATTGTTTATATGTTGTATGATGATACATTCCATGGCCTTGAAGAGCAGGCTCGTCAGGCTAATGGGGTGCTAGTTCCCGGGGTCCGTGGTGACTCCACCCTTGTGTATTGGGATAATCATCACTGTGCACCATTCAACAGGCACAAAGCATGAGGTGAGGCTATGACTGCACATGGTACGTCAGTGTGGTGCCTGTTCGTTCTGTAGTTTGTGTGGACACAGCCTGTGAAGTTATCTGGTCCCATGGCTGCTGTGATACTGGCTTTGGAGAGTGTTTTTTACCTGTGCAGCCATGATGACAGCAACGTTGCAGTCTTCCATTATAGTGATTTGCTCTTTCATGGGTGAGAGGGGGATACAGTTAACACTGATCCTATCTGCCAGGATGTTGGCAATATCATTTGGATCTGTATATTTAGAGTGTAGCCATGACATGGACCTGTCTGTTGGGCAGAGATCTCCTGAGTAGACAGTATGCAACAGAGTACAGATTGGGTTACATTCAGTCTTGTTGCATGGGGCAACTGTTTGAGGCCAGTAATCCTCTTGTTACGGTACTTCAGTGGTCTTTCTGGCTGCTGAATGTGCCTAGTCAGATTCATCGCAAGTGTGTTGTGGTACTCTCTGACGGGTCTGATGACTGATGAGTACTGGGAACCTCCTTTGACCTACATGCACAGACCTTGGCAGTTTGTGTGAACACATAGCATGATTTTCTGACAACTTTGTGAATGTGTTTCTGGAAGTAGAGATGTCTATCCACATTTGTCCATGGATCCCTTATTATCACCTCCGTATTTGGCATAAGTGTGTGAGCATGCCCAGTATGACCTTTCAGTGTGATGCTGAATGAAATCCACTACATTTGTTGAAGTGTGTGAGCTCGGCCAGTATAGACATTTATACTATATGTGTATGGAAAATCAAGTTGTATTTTTACAGCAGGGATCACCTTTGTGTCAAAGATCAACAGGGATCATGCTGTGCCTGCAGGGCTTCCATGAGACACTTTGCATAGACTTATCAACATTTCTACATACAGGGGGGACAGCTATTCTTTGTACATTTCTACCCAGGGGCACACTTGATTGTTACTGTGGGTGTACATAGGATAACGGTTTCACCTGACAGTTATACACATTTGCTATGCCTGCACTGCTATGCACGGCACACCATTTCATTCTATACTGTTGCCTATCATACTGGCTTGAGGGCATAATACTGTGCTACAGATCCTAGCATCCAATGTCACGTATATTAGATTGCGACTTCAAAGCCTACACAACCCACATCACACCGCCTGGCCTGATGTTCTCTGTCTGCATAGGCCTGTGGGAGAGGTTACCCATATGCCTCTTTAGGGACATGATACAGCATTTCTTTATGTTTGCATTACTGTAAATTGCTCTGCTGTGTCTGTGCCACTGAAATGCTATCATGGCTTAGTGGTTCACTACTGTGACTATAGTGCACAGTATCCTGGGTTCGAGCCCTCTCACTGCTTTTTATTTTCATGCTGGGCAGACCAGACTGCTTAAAGAACAGTAAAGCAAATATGAGCATGTTTACCTGACTTTGGTCAACTTTGCAAGACTTTGCCCGACCTTGCCCAACATTGCTCAACGTTGCCCAACATTGCACTAGTTAGCATGGGCAATTTTGTTTGCATATACTAAATATTGATAAATGCTGCTTAGCACTGCTTTATATTGCTTAAAACATGGCAATCATGCCTCCAGTGGTGCTGCAGGGCTGCCTATGTTGGATGCACATACTACACTCCTTATACATGTTTGGAAACAGGTAGTGTCAAGTTAGGCATCCCTTTTATTTTATGTGCGAGTCAGAGAGAGGTATTATTTCCAGGGTTCCTACTGAGCCAGTGTATGTGCTATATGTTGCCTCTTTGCCAAGGCCAAGGCATACTGGGCACGTCTCCTTCTGCCTACTGGGGCAGGCTCAGCTTGTTCCTCCTCCAAGTCACGCTGTGCCTGTGCAGGCCTTGGCAATGGTGGGGGGGCTGTTTGGCCCTGCCCCATGCTGTTACCGCTGCAGCTGTTTTTGCAGGATCTTATTGTGTAGCATGGTACATACCATGACAAATTGGGTACATGTAGTTGGTGAGTACTGCAAGGCTCCACTGGATGTGTCCAGGCACCGTAAACATGACTTGAGCATCCCAAACACACACTCGATTACATTTCATGTTTGTGCGTGTGCCTCATTATGGAGTTCTTGTTCAGGTGTGTGTGCATTTCTGATGGGTGTCATCAGCCATGGCTCCAGTGCTTATCCAGCATCCCCCACTAGGTGACTGTCAGTGATGTCCCCATTGGCAAATGTCTGGTACAGCTGCGTCAGATGCCAGATATGGGAATCATGGTAGCTTCAAGTGCAGCCAGCACACACATTCAGTATTATGCCCTGGGCATTGCACACAACCTGGCAGTTGATGGAGTGGAAGCCCTTGTGGTTGATGTAGGCCCTACCCCGGTGCTTTGATGTGTATGTGCATGCAGTCAATTGCACCCACTACCTCAGGGTATTCCGCTATTTGCTGGAAGAGACGTATATTGCTGGCCAATACCTCACAGGAATTGGGGAAATATACATGATCACCGACATGTGCTGACATGGCATTCAGGAACTGGTGCAGTACCCTGGATGCTGATGCCTGTGAAATCCCCATCATATCACCAGTTGGTCTATGGAAGGTACCTTTTGCTAGTATTCTTAGGCCAACACATACCTTGGTTTCTACTGGGATGGGTTCCCCTCTGTTGGTTCTGTGTGTGAGGCTTGGCCTGCACAGCTCAACAATTTGCTGGAGGAGCTCTCTGTCCACTCTATAGCGCTCCACTATCTCCAGCTCATGTAGCCCCTGGTAGCTTACCCTGGGTCTGTACACTCTTCTCCGTCTCCTCACTGTGGGTTGCTCAGCAACATCCGCAATGGCACCACCCTCAGCATCTTGCACACGTTGCCTTATAATAGCAATGGCAGCCCCTAACATTTTTTTTCCTCAGTTAAGCTTTTTAAGTTTTCACTTTTCTTTTTATACTGCAGTGTTGCAGTGTTTCTGAGTAAAACATGGAGGAATGTTGTTTGCAGAGTTTTAAGTGCTGGGCTGGGCTGAGCTAGTGCACTGCATGTGTAATTGGCTGATTCTGATTGATTTCACCTGGCAGCTCTGCTAGTTCTCCTTGGTTAACTTCCTACTACTACATTTCCTTCCTTTTCCCTTTCTGTTTCCATAGGGGGCAGCACCACGCAAATAAGTGCAAACACACGCACACGAGCGCACACATGCGCACACAGCCTTACACAGGCTTACACAGGCTTAGGCAGGTGCACATCTGAGCACACAGGCTTAGACAGCCTTACACAGGCTTACACGGGCACACACATTCACACACAGGCTTAAACGGGTGTACAGGCACGCACACACAGTGTAAGTATCTTTGCAAGAAACTTTGGTGGTAGCCACAGCGTACGCCTTCGGTTTCTGGGTTTCAGTTTAAACAACTGTAGACACACCTCTTCCAGTCCTGAGTAACTCACAGTAAACACCTGCCACTCTGCTCCAGTAAGCTTACAGTCTTTGATACATACCCCCCTCGTGATGTCACCTATCTTCTACTCTGTTACTCCCCTAATCCTACTTTTACACTCTAGGGACATGGTTCACATGGCAGGGAAAATTGGGATTCACTATTCTTATACTCATTTGCATAGGATTGCCTACTAATACTTGGTTACATCTCTCACACTGAGCTTCCCCCCTTAGCAACCACTACTCAGTAGCCATGTTGTCTTCAGCCTGTCATTCACTTGCATGGCAGATGGATATTTTTAATAAAATGCTTATTTTTGGCTTTTATTTTTTTTATGGTTTTTAGAGCGCAGCACGTTTGCGCGGCGCTGCGCTATGCTTGAATATCGGAGATCAGGGAAAAAAATAAATTTATTTTTTATTATTTTGCAACACATAAAAATGCCAATGGCCTTATATTTGGCCATTGGCATGCTTCCTCAACTGGATGCATCGTTTATTTGGAGCTGCCATTGCTCCGTTTTGCTATTTGCAGAACGGTACTCAGTTACCAACCGAGTACGTTTCTGCAAATAACCAATAATCCAAAAAGTGAAGAAAAACAGGTCCCAATTGAATTGACCAAGGTATTTATTCTTCCACACACTGGACACACGCTGGAACACCACAGTAAATAAACAAACAATAAATCCAAATCCACATGAACGCTATTCAGATACTGCGTTTTCGTATTCTCCACTCCACTTCATCAGATAAATTAATACATTCTCCAGACCATTTATATACCTTTCTTAATAGAATAATTAACTTAATTAAATGATTAATTCACATTAAATTGAATTTTAAAAGGGCCTTACTTATGTATTAAAATATCCATAGAATGTAAATTGGATTATTCAAAAAACAATACATCTCTATTGCTCCTTATTATTAGAAACTTATGTAAATAGGTAATATTGATTTTATAAAAACACATTCTTTGTACTTAAAACAACAAAAATATAATAAAAATAGAATGAGAATAAGAATAAAATTGAGATCAACTAAAGTGTGAAATGCAGTAATTTTAAAGTACTCTCAAAGAACAGTAGATGGCACTGTTGTTCACTCTTCACTTTCCTATTCACAAACATAATCCAGCATTCATATCAACATAACAAATGGTTTTAAAACAATTTTATCTATTTACACTGGTTTTATGAATTTAATTATATAAAACATATTTTTTAATCAATTTTAAAAGGTTTTATAAATTAGAACAAATTTTAAAAGAAAGTTTAACAGGTCCTACATGTCATTTTTTTAGCAAGCTAAGGATTTATTATAATGAGCTCTTTAGGTTGTCACTATTACTATTGGCTTAAATAGAATGCTATGGTTTTAATTGGTCTTTTTTCTTTGAATTCTACTATATAAAGGTGAATCAATTAATTGTTTTTGTCTGATGAAGTCGAAGCTCTTAGCTGACGAAAACGCATGTACTGGTTTTAAAGCGTTTACTGTGTGATTAACTTGTGGATTTATTTCTGTTATCAGAATAAAGTGCGGTTTGAGTGCGCTGTTTCCAGCTTTCTTTGGTTACTAAAAATAGAATGATGTTTCATTTTAAAATCTTAATATCAGTGTCTGTTAAAAACTATGGTCTACATTGCCATCAAGTGGTTGTTTCAGAATATTGCAGCTCTTCACTATTATAAAAATGCTTTCCATGTAATAGTAGATATGTACTAGTATAAATAAATTAAAAAAAAATTTTAAATACATTTTGTAAATTGATAAAATTGCATGTTAAAATTTCATTTGTTTTATGGAAAACCCCATTTTTAATATATTACATAAATAAATAAATAATATATGTTAAATATATATACATATGAATTCAATTACAATTTAGCTGCTCTAAGCTTTAATAGGGGTAGGATGCTGGTGTGTTCATTCAATCCTGGTGTATTGTATGATTCTAAAGTCATTTGCCACCAGAGTTCCCTATATTCTAATTTTTCTTCCCAAGGTCCTCCCCTGATGTCCCTTTCAGTATGTTCAATCACTGAAAATGTGTAACTAGCCTCTTTACATAGTAAACTGTGCTTATAAAGTGCATTACTATCCTTACAATTTTTGATATCATTTAAATGTTCAAAAATTCTCCTTCTCAATTTCCTTTCAGATTTTCCTATGTAAAAGGACTGACAAACCTTACAGGAAACAAAATACACTATTCCCATTGAATCACAATTGTAGTGATACTTATCGTTTACTATTAACCTATTTCTACTTTTGATGTTAATAACATTATTATTGAAAATAGCCGTACATTGGGAACATCTACCACATTTATATGTCCCCTTTCTCCTTTTGTCTTCAGAATTTAATATTCTTTTGTTTTCTAGTAGGTTTCTAATGCTTTTTGAGTTTCTATATACTGTCTTAGTTGTATATATATTCTCTTTGTTCAGGTCCATCAATTCAATGAATTTATTCCATTCCTTATTAAATATGGTTCTTACTCTATTATTAATACTGTAAAATTCAAGCATAAGAGCAAGCTCAAACTTCCAATTGTTATTACTTCTATTGGTAATATTTTCTACATTATTCTTCATATTACCCCCTTTCACTATAGGTAAAAATCTATTATTTCTACCTTTAACTACTTCTTGCCTGATATTATGTATAAAATCACCTGGGTATCCTCTATCCCTGAACATACTTTCCAGCAGGTCACATTCAATCAAAAATGCTTCATCATCACTAGTCATTCTACATCCCCTTACGCACTGTCCTTTTACAATATTCCTTTTTACATGAAGGGGATGTGAACTATCAAAATGTAAGTAAGAATTACAATAGGTCGGTTTTCTATAAATTTTAGATTCTAGTTTATCTCCTTTTTTAAAAATTTCCACATCCAAATATTGTAAGACATCATAGGAAATGTGATAAGTAAATTTCAAAAAATTACTGGAATGTTGAAGGTATTCAAGGAAGTTATTTAGGGTATTCTCGTCCCCCGTCCAAAAATCACTATGTCATCCAGAAACCTGCGGTAAATAGCCCACGAAGAACTGAATTCACTATTCAAAAAGTTTTTTTCTTCCCAATGGGCTAATACTAAATTTGCATAGGAGGGGGCACAGGCTGCCCCCATAGCTACCCCTTGTGTTTGTTTAAAGAATTCTCCATTAAAATATAAAAAATTATTCTGTAACACTAAATCCATTAACCATACACTAAGGAGTTTCTCATTGAGAGTTAGGTTCCTATTCTCATAAATGATTTCTTCAAACATATTACTTCCTTCATTATAAGGGATGGAGGAAAACAAATCAATGACATCAATAGTAACAAAAGTTAAGTTGTCCATGTTTTTGAAACCAGAAATAATATTTAATAAATCCCAGGATTCTTTGAGTATATGTTCCTTGTCCATCCATATTTTCTTGATCTTATTATCTACAAATTTGGCAAGGGAATATGTTTTGGACCCTTCCGCACTAACTATGGGTCTAAAGGGAGGATTTTCCAAATTCTTATGTATTTTGGGTATACCAAATATTGTAGGAATTTTTGGTTTTTCTGTTTTCAAAAAATTGTAAGTATCATAGTTAATTAGCTCATCAGTTAACATTTCATTTAAAGAAATGTCGATTTTGTTATAAGCTATATTAATCTTGTTTCTGGATACTACTTGGTATTTACTTCCATCCCATAAAATATCACTCATTCTACTCTCATATACAATATTGTCCATAACTACAATACCCCCGCCTTTGTCCGGTTTCATTATTCTTAAATTAACATCCATTCTTAATTCTGTTAAGATTTGTTTTTCTTCTTTACTCAGGTTGTTGTAAAATCTATCTCCTGTTGATACTTCTTTTCTAATTTCCTTTTCCAGAATTTTCTCCACGTTTTTAAGGTAGGGATTTGAAGGGGGATTATAGGTGGACTTACGTTTCAACTTGACACTGTCACAAATGGTGGAGTTATTAGGTAATAACATTTTCAGATTAATTTTCCTGAGAAATACTTTTATTTCAATCAAGTTTTTAGGCTAAATCCTGGCCGAAACCGGTCTGTTTCTGAAGCTTTCTATGAAGTCTTAGTAGTTTTTAATAAACTACTATTTATATTATGGCTCACTTGTTGCTGGCTTTGTTTTTTACTTTTCAGTTTTGATTTTTGCCGTGCAACTCCCTACGTGCAGGGGAACCTTGTTCTTGATACATCTAGCACCAGAGGCAAGGACTGAAATGCAACTGTTGTAGGGAAACAAAGGTATCCCGACAGTACTAGTAAGCATATACTTGCCACCATGGACCATTCCAACAGAGGTATAACACACAGTAGGTAATATGCACACATACTGATTTGTCATGACTGACGTGCTGATGGCAGTTTTGCTATGCAGGGGTAGAAGGACACAGTACTAATGGAGGACAATAATCGGACTAACAGCACTGACTTGTAAGAAGAAATAGCATACAAGGTGCAACCCCCCCCCCATGTGGTAAGAATATAATTTGTCATAATGCAGATCCTGCAGTGGGAAAATACAAAGAAAGCAAAATATTTGGGAATGCAACCCAGTCATGAATACAGATGGAGTTGCATAATGACATATATGCCACAGCAAAAGGATATGGTGATATGTTACATACTGTGCGCATCTTAGCTAAATGCACCTGTGCATGAAAAACAGTGACATAAATTTCATACAACTCAGATGTACTACACAGTGCTTCAGCCTACGAACATGGTGGGAAACCATATGTGGTCTGTCCATATGGTAGGTGCACCTGACTTCAAAATATCAGCATACACTATTGGCACGACAGGTGGCAGAGGAAATAATAGGTAATTATCTTAGTAACATTATATGGAGACACACACCTGTCATGTCTTGGTACTATGCAGGATTGGATGGACCTATGCAAAGGAACACAGTGAAGATTGCACATGTTGCTAGAATGATATGTATGTCCTGCAGTTGTACAATAACATGCCATTACACCTAAATTAGTTGCCATTGACATATGTGCCCCCATGTGCACAGTGCAGTTCTACTGCTGCAACACAAAAATAACAATACATGAATATGCATGCAATAACAATCTGTACAGAGGTGATCTATATTAAACAATGTACTGCAAAGTACCACATACATCTGTGGCCTGGCATACCCGTTTCAGTTTCACCACTTGGTATACATCAATCACATTTGCTATATGCAGGAATGCCAGAAACTGTGTCAGCTCTTCTGGGGGAGTCAATGGTGGACCACCACGAGTGACATCCCTCAACCTCTTGTACTGGCATATCCATTTGGCTGCAGGAGGGATCATGCCTCCCAGAACCTGTTGTGACCTCCCACAGCTTTGATCATATTGTTAGGGACAGTCCAAGCTTCATTCTTCAAAACAATATTCCCTGACCATCCAAGGCATCTATGAGCATGCTGGTGCAGAGCATCAATTATGATTTCATACTCTTGAGGTCAAAAAGTTGTCGGGCAGCTGTGGTGGTACAGCGGTTAGCATTGCCACCTCACAGCAAGAGGTTATCTGGTTCGATCCTTGGCTGGGGTGTCTTCAGTGTGGAGTCTGCATGTCCTTTATGTGGTCATGTGGGTTTTCTCTGTGTGCTCAGGTTTCCTCCCACATCCTAAAGACATGTTGTAGGTGGATTGGACACTCTGAATTGGCCCTAGGCATGCGCGTGTGCCTTCTGTGTAAGGTTGAGCGCCGGGCTGGCAACTCAACACCGTAAATCTCCACTGCCAATGATGAGCAGGCAGGTGATCTGCTGTGTTGACCCCTAACTGTACAATTTATTGCAGAATGTCCAGATTATTGCCTCATATTTTTGGGGTATTGCTCATAAAATTTGTGGTTTTCTGGCAAACCACTGGGATGACCTGAGGCTTGAAGTCACAAAATAATGATAAACATTTGAATTTCAGACTTCAAATCCTTCAGAAAATGTATATCAACACAAACCCTGTTACTCTAGCAACTTCCTAAGAACAATATTTAAAATATGTCCCTATTTTTACCCTTTGTACTCCCATTTTCTCAGGCTTTGTCCAGATTTCTTGCACTAAGAGTCTAAGAGGTATGGTCTAAATCAGGGACATCATGGTTATCAGAGATCTAGGTTCATAGGTTTTTACTAGGATAATGACCAATATCACCCTTACAAGCCTAGACACACAAGCCAAACTATTTAGGTCTAAGGTATCATATGGGAGGCATATTATTAGTCAGGCAGCTAAGGATTTGTAGGGAATGTTAGTTAGGATAATACTTTTCTTATTGATGGCCTCTCTCCATAAGGGTCATGGGGGACAGACCAAGGGTAAATTTTTGATTTATCATCCAATAGTCAAGGTTTTGTATGAATGGCTTCAGTGGTGAACACTGTTTTACATGGATATGGAGCCTGTTTCATAGGGATCTATACTAGAACATCGAAATTTCACAATTTTGAATGCTCTAACATCGACCTGTTTTCAGTGAATGCTGACAACATCGAACATGTAGAACAACAAATTAATTTTTTCCTAGGGAAAAATTTGCTGTTCCGATACACATACACACAACACAAGCACACCAAACAAACAGCAATCAACACACATACACCTAACATCTTACAGCTAGCCCTACACTAAACTGTACAAACATCACTGACTATCCACTTACCTTAACCCAAACCCTAACCCTAAGGTCCGTCACTATCGCATGCTCACCTCACCCATGCCCTAATCCTAATTCACCTAACCCACCCTAACCCTAATGTCCACACAATCACACACATACCTAACCCGTGCCCTAACCCTAACTCACCTAATTCGCCCTAACCCTCACGTCCGCACAATCGCACACATACCTAACCCGCGCCCTAACTCTAACTCACCTAACAAGTGCCCAATCGCACACTTACCTGAACCTGACCCGTAACTTTCCACCACATCGCTGAAAATAGCGAAATGACAAAAATGGACAACCAAATTCTTTCCCTAGGAAAAAATTTGGTTTTCTGTCATTTTGCTATTTTCAGCATTTGCTGAATAGGGGTCGATATTAGAACATTCAAAATTGTGAGATTTCGATGTTCTAATATAGACCTGTTCCATAGTGTGGGGATGTTTCTGGGACACATATCTGTCTCTCCAGCACATTCTGTTTATGTCATAAGTGAAGGTGAGATCCCTGTATCTAGTGTTTCTGGTGCAGTTTGTTTTGTGCATTTGCAACAGATCCATCAGGAGTGGGTCTGAGAAATTCTGTAGGCTAAGCAAAGATCCCATCTGGGGCAGGGTGTTCATGCCCTGCATTCTCCTAGTGAGAAATCATTGTAGGCATTCCAGCTGTTGCAAGTGTCTGGTTATATGTATGCTAAAGGGGGCATTGCATTCAATGATAGCTTTAATAAGGGCTGGGTAGAGTGGTACTATAACTTTCTTGGAACTGGATGCCATAAATGTACCTAGAAGTTGGGTGACATAGAATGATTTTCTTATTATCTTAGTTACATGTTGGTTAAAGGCCAGATTATGGTCTACTGAGTAGGCCCTTTCTACTGAATAGGCACTTAGGGGAATTTTATTGATGGAATAATAAACTTGCATTGACAGTTTCCCAAATGGCATTATAATGCATTTTTGGCATTGAGTTTTAGATCATATATTTGACAGCAGTCATCTGTCTGTGTTAAATGCACTTGCAAGATGTTTGTGCCTTGGAAGAGTGTATAATAGTTCCCAATTACAGTCATGTATGAACCTGGTGAGCCAGAGAGGCTTTTAATGTTAGACTTGTGAGAACTAGACATCAAACAGGAATGGGCTCAGCACAGACACCTGGGGTACTTTACTGGTGACCCATCTCTTGGTGGAGGTGGTCTTACCGATCCTGACTTCTTGGGTCTGTCTGTGAGCCAGTCAGCAATCCAGTGAGTTATGTAAGGGTTTATACCTAGCTCAGAAAGCTTGCAACAATGCCTGATTAGGGTATTCCATCAAATTCCTTAGCCAGGTCAAGATACACAGTATACACTCTTTTACTTTCATCTATGCCTTGGTGATCCTTCCCTTAACAAAGCCAAACTGGGATGGGTCCAATGTCTGTAGGTTGCCACTGTGTTTTTTTTATCATTTCCATGATTATTCATTCCACTGCTTTGCATATTAGGCTTGTTTAACTGAAGGGCCTGTAGTTCTGAGAGTCAGTTGATGGTCCACCATTGTGGAGAGCAATGATTGCTGTGATCCCCTATTCACTTGAAATTTAGCCTGTTTCAAGGCTGCAATTGAAGAGTGCCTCCAGTTGTCCTGATAGTTCATGTTTTAGACTGTTCAAGAGGCAACCAGGCATGTTGTTGGGACCCATGGAAGAGGTAGTATTCTTGGCTTTAGCAAGTGCTGGCAGCACCTGGTCCCTGCTGATAACTGCGGGAAGTTTGTTAGAGCGGATTTCACCTCCTGGAGCTGGGGGTGGGGGTGGGGGGTGAAATTTGAGCTGAATTTATCAGCCAGTAGATTTCCTGTGTCACCCTTGTTGGACTTAATTAGATCTTTTAGTTTTGTGTGTAGTTGTATAAGAGAGCACTTGTCTTTGAAGGAGTTGCTTTTCTTGATTTTGGCCATAATGTTTCTTCTCTTATTATACACCCTCTTTAAGTGAGGATTCCACCAGTGGGGTGTGTTTGTATTGTTTGTTTTGTGTTTATTTCTGGTAGGTACAGCAAACGCTATGCAGCTGTTCACATGTTGTGAGGTATGGTTTGGTATATAATGATAAAGTATTCCAAATGTCAGTCATGTGCTAATAATAAATTATATGATATGCTGTTAACAATAGGTAATACTGTAACAACCTGGCTTTCTATCTCCCAAGACATCTCGAGATGGCAACAATTAAAATTACCTATGTTAACTAAAACATCTATCATTAAAATGAATATTCTTCCAAAGCTCCTTTATCATCTCAATGCATTTCTCTCCTCTACTCCAAATCTCTTCTTTAACAGAGTGCACAAAGCCTTTGCAAAATTCATATGGCACCCTAAGGCTGTAAGAATTTTGTATAAAAGACTTACTTTACCAAAATCTAAGGGTGGCCTAGCAATGCCCAATCTCCTCCTATACTACAGAATCATCCATGCAAACAGGATAGTTACAATTGCTAATCATCAATCAGACTCTCCTACTTGGACTTCTCTTTGGGTCAAAATGTGGTATAATCATGCCCTAAATAATAATCTTAACCCAAAAGCTCTGCCTTTTTTAACCAAATTAAATTTTAAGAAACTAAAACTACATTACTCATTAAAGGTTATAATAAAAACATTTCAGGAGTTATTCCAATCCCTTAATCTAGGAAATGCACTCCTCCTCTTTCAGCCAATCCATCTTAACCTGAACTTAAACCTGAACTGTAAAATGACTAATTTGATCAACTACCCTTTAATCAAGGACTTCACTCTGTGGGATATCCATAAACACAGCCACCTTTCCCTAACAGATCTTCAAATTGCTTTAAATTTACCTAAAAATATACCATTATTTTTAGGCAAATAAAGGAGCTTACTTTATCAGTTCTTCACAGCTATCCCAGTATTGATGTTGATCATAACCGAGTGGCCAACCTGTTACAAAACTTAGTTAACAAGAAAAATATGTTATCGCTAGCTTACAAAACCTTTTCTTCAATTCTAGATCAAGGAAAAATTATATCTGCAGATTACTGGGATCACCAGGGGACAAACTTCTCGTTGGAGCAGAAACTTTTTGCTATTAAATCTACCCTTATGAATTTGCCCTTTAGAAAAGTTACTTATACACAATTTATGATTACAAATAATTTATATTTTACTCCAGTCCACTTGAACAAATTTGGTTCAAATGTATCCACGACATGTTCCTCTAGCTCTTACCCACATGCAGATATTATTCATATTTTGTGGTTCTGTAGATATTCCCATAGTATCTGGTGCTCACTCAAGGTAAGACTTGACAAAATGGGTTACCACAAATCAACCCTGTCCTGGGAAATGGCATTACTACATGTTACCAGCCTTAACATACCTAAACTTAAACTTCATGCCCTAATTACACTCTGCCTCCTGGTCAAATTTTACATTACTAAACACTGGCTAGATCGCTCCAAACTGTCCTGGAGGGGTTTTAAGAGTATGACTATCAAATACATCAATTCTCAAAAATTGTTACTAGCTAACCCCCGTAAGTGGACTTTATATCAGAAATTCTGGGACTTTATTTTTGTACTTCTGGCTGACGATTAACAATTGCTTCCTCTATGTAATTTTTAGCACTTATCCCTGTTCACCACTAAATCCTTTAACTCTTTTGTCCCCTCCCTATTACCTGTTTTTCTATTTGATCATGGACAATTTGGTGCTTGATATTTAATCTCCCCCTTCCCTCCTGAAATCTGATTACTGATTAATGTGAATTGCAGTATGGTATATGTTTTACCTATACTTATCTAACTAGCTTTGCAGCTAGAGATTTCCTTTCTGCAGTAATTTTTTCTGTTCTCATTGGCACATATGTATATAGTGTATTATAGGTTATGATTTGGATCTCTTCTGTATTACTGCACAGGATTAATCCGTCCATTTTATGTATATGCTAAAATCAATAAAATTGCTATTTGAGAAAAAAACAATAGGTAATACTGATTCTTCATTAATAAATATAAAATTATTAGAGTATTTTGACTTGATGTCATGTCTATCAAATTGTTTTAAACTATCGGATGAAAGCTAATAGGAAATTTAAGTGAGTTAATAAAAAGATTAAATATTTAGGGTTTATGCCTAAATGCATTTGTAAAGAAATAATTACACTAACTTATAAAAAAGATATTTTAGACAAAATTAAAAAATAATAAATACATAGAATAAGTTAATCTTTTTTAAATGCTTGCTACTAGGATTGTGCCAATGTGGTTCATTTTCATTTATATAAATGTATGATTGCTCATGTCAAAAGTGATAGTTTCTTGTTTAAAAAGGGGGGGGCAGGAACTGAATAATTTATGTAATGTTGTTTAGATTATATGATATATAGCAATATATGTGAAGTCTAATGTTTGTTAATGTTAATTTAATACTATTTGATTACTTTTGTATAAATGTAAATTTGCCTGTCACAAGTAATAATTCAATAAGGTGTTAAAAAAGAAAAAGAAGTTCATTGATTTTATTCAAAATGGTTATTTTACTCAAAACACTATTCATTATACATACAACTTATTTTTTTATTTTTTTTCTAAAGAACACATCTAACATTTTAACATCTGTATTAAGTTCTCATGGTATCCCAACAAACCTAGAATTGCTGTGGGACATCATGCAAGAGGATGGATAGATGGCGAAATATGATTTCCTGACAAAGAAGCTTATGTCACAACCTCAGTTACTAAAACAATTATACAAGAACATTGTATTTTAAATTTCATTACATTATACAGGATACATTTTTATAGGATAAAAGTGTGGGTTAGGGTAAAATGTTATTTATATGTATTACTTTACAATATTATATTGTATTGTAAAGAAAATAGAATATGTAGATTAAATTTATTTGCAACTTATGTTGTAAATAGTTTTGTTACAATATTTAAAGTAAGGTGGAATCATTGAAAATGAATCTTGTCGGAATGTGTTCAAATATCTAAATGGTTTGAAGTGGATGTGTTAATTATTCATTAAGCATTCAATTTATTGTAATTGGATAATCAATTAGGATGGTTTAAAAGCAGAGTTTAATGTTGTTACAATTCATTCCCTTGAAGGCCATGGGCTGAGGTACCAGGAAGATTCATTAAAGCATCATGCCTTCTTCCTGTGTGGTTTTAGTTTTTGTTCCAGTGCTTTGTGGTCTTTTGTATATTTTTGGGAAACTGGATAGAAAATGATGAGGTTAAAGATTATCTTGACATAAGAGAGAGAGAGAGAGAGAGAGAGAGCCTAGATTATTAGGTGGCCAATGAAGAATAAAAATTATGACTGGAAACTACTAAAACTAGTTAGCCTGGAGTAGTACATGAGCAAAGCCAGGTATCATTAAGATAATTTTTAAGAATCTTTATGAATTGGTTGGTATTTGTGTTGGTTCTGATGCTGTGAGATAGTGAATTCTACCTTGTTGCTACTGGATGAGAAAATAGTCCCTTGCCATATTAGTAGATTTGGACGCATGTAGTAGAGATTTATTTGTTGAGCGAAGACTTCAATTTGTGGTATGGGGCTGGAGAATATTTAGAAGGGCAGGTTTTTTTCAGATTGGTATACTAGTTTGTGTGCTAAGGTTAACTGGTTATAGGATAGAAGCTGTGGGAGTTCTAACCAGGAGAGTTTTTTAAGGAGTGACAGTGGTGGGTATGATGTGGGCAATCAGTTGCAAATTTAGCTCTTTAAGCTGAAAGAAGAAGAAGAAGAAAAAGAAGAAGAAGAGGAAGATTGTAGCATGTTTCAAGTTTAATTAAATCTGTCTTTTTAAGAATGGTGAAAATTGGGGAAGCGTAAGAAGTGTTGATAGAAGATGGGTTCTAGCAATGGCAACCCTAGAGATGCTAGTTAGATAATTTTTATTTCTGTAAAGAGTACTTTCTTAATTGTTTGTGCTATATGTAGGTCAAATCTTAGGCTATCTGTTATTACTCCTAGTTGTTTTGTTTGTGAATCTGCATTAATTTTAGTATTATAACTAGTTGTGATGATGTAGAAGGTGCTGGCAGAGGAGATCATGAGTTTTTGTTTTATTGGGGCTGAGAATGAGCTGATGGTTAGAGAGCCATAACTCGGTATTTGACAATGATTTTTGGGTTATATCATGGAGGTGTTGCAAGTTATTAGTGGTACATATAAGTGTTGTGTCATCTCCATATTGGATAGTTAAAGCCAGTGGGGTAGAACTATGGAGGTTGTTTGTAAAAATAGTGAAGAGTTGTGGCCCAAGAATTGAGGCTTGAGGTACTTCTAGTGTGATGGGAAGAGGGGGGGATAGGGCATTAAGCCATTTTACAGATTGTTGGTGGTCCTGTAGATAGCTTCAGAACCATTGAAGTGCAGAGGGGCTGAGGTTTAGTTTGGAGATTGTATTTAATAGTTTGGGGTGGGAGACTGTATCAAAGGCCTTGGACATGCCTAGAAAGCCTGCAGAGACTATTTTACCATTGTTTCTGGGTTGGTTGATGGTACTGGTGAAACTGAGGAGTGCAGTTGTGGTATGATGTTCCCTAAAACCATGTCGACATGTTGCTAGCATTTTGTTGAAGGAAAGATAATGAATCAGTTGGGAGTGGACATGCAATGGAATAACATGATCCAATCAGAAAGAAATTGCAGTACACATACACGCATCAATGAGATGGAATGGAATGTAAATGGTGTATAGGAAGGAAGAAAAACAAATCCCTGGGTAATGCTTAACAAACAAGTGCAACATGGTCAATCAACTCAATTGCCACCACCTTGTATGAGCATGCCTTGCATGTGTATAATACTCAAGATGATGACACAAGGTAATATTGTACCAGTACACCTTCATGTCAACAATGACAACATAGAGAAAGGTAAACATACACATAACATATGTCATGTTATGTATGTAACATGTGGGTCAAAGCTAAAAGCTGGAATGGTTATGGATAACACAGGCCCACATCAGTGAGGAAATGTCAGCAACAGAAAATAGGAACAGAATAAAGCAGGACAACCTTATCTAAAGAGACACAATGTGATGCATGTGTTCACCAAATACAGTGGGCTGCAAGTCCTCCAAGAATACATTGAAGCAAATGCCAATGTACATCTCATGGACATTGTGGATTGGCGAGGACTACAAACATGTCTGTGTACAAATGACCAAAAACACAGTAATATGCAACTGTTGAACAGCAAGAAGCAGAGGTATACAAAATAAATAAATAAATAATACTTCAATAGGTACCATAATTGCTATCATTGATATAAATAGCACCGTATGTGTACAGAATTGAATAAAATACAGAATGTAAAAAATGGAACAACTGCATGCAGTCATGTTATATTACAAGGGTAGATGTGAGTTGATCATAATACATACAGTAATACTCATATACATCCATGTAAAGCAGTACATATGTACTACAAATGCATAAGCATGAAAATATATGCAAATCAGTGTATGCATAGCATAACAAGTGATTATCAAAAAGACTGGCTACTGACAAGTGAAAGATACAGACAAACAAGGGAATCATGACTGATGCTAAAGAAAGCATCACCTCTGCATATTCACTAATTGATCAGTGAATGCCTATGTAATATGTGAAGGATACATGGTCATGTATACTAGTCACAGTAATTTGATATAACATGGCACAATATTAACTAGCACAGGCCACACATAGGGCCGTCGTTTCACTGTGATGGCATGGCAGAACAATGTTACAGAAATAACATAAGCAAGGACCTGCCATGTTGATGAACAGACATTAGACTGCTGCAGCCAACAAGAAATGGGTGCAATGCATACATATAGGTTCAGAGATTCATAGGTTCATACTAGGCTATCTGCCCTAGGGCATTTATAAGCCTAGCCAGAGTTGTGTGGCTTTCACCACCCCTTAGGTTGAAGAATACTATACCCATTAGTTTGCCGTGCCTCTGTCCAGCAGTGATACAGAGATGATCCCCGGGGTAAACCTACGATCTCCCATCCACTGGTCAAGATTCCTCTTGAACAGAGCCAGCGAGGTGCTCTGTCTCACATGGACCGGGATTCTGTTCCACAGCATAGGGAGTCTCTGGGTGATGAATCTGTCCCTCCAGCACGTCCTATTTATATAAGTGTTGAGGTTTAAGTCTCTTGCTCTTGTGGCTCTGGTGGATTTGGATTTTTTGAGGTGGAACATGTCCATTAATTCTGGGTTGGACATGGCCTTGTATGTCAGGCACAGGTCACCTCTGAGCAGACGGTATGCGACTGAATAGAGCTGGAGTTTCTTCAGTCAGGCAGCATATGGCATATTTTTGAGCCCCTTTATCCTTTTGGTGAGGAACTTTTGGGGTCTTTCCAATTGCTGCAGGTGTCGGGTAAGATACATTCTGAATGGGGCATTGTACTCAATCATTGGTCTGATAAGTGAAGAGTACAGGGGAACAATGACCTCCCTTGATCTGGATGTGAATCCCTTCATAATCAGGTGGGCAATGTAGAAGGTCCTCCTAACCACATTGGCAATGTGAGTGTCAAAAGAAAGGTTACTGTCAACTTGGGTCCCCAGGTCCCTGATGACTTCTTCTGTGTGTAATGGATTGCCACCTATGTGGTAACTTGGGGTTACCTTGTTTTTACCAAAGGGTATGACTATACATTTTTTGGCGTTTAGCTTAAGGCCATGACTCTGGCACCAGTTATCCGTTTCTATGAGACCTCTTTGAAGGATATCTGTGTCTGATGGATTTTCAACTATGGCGCCCAGTTTGCAGTCATCTGCAAACTTTGTCAGCCACAATCTTCCTATGTTTGCCTGCACTTCTGAAAAGTAGATGCCGAACAAGAGGGGGCCCAGGACTGAGCCCTGTGGGACACCGCTTGTGACCGGCTTGGAGTCTGTCATGGCACCAGCAACTCTAACCCTGTGGGTTCTGTCCTTGAGCCAGTTTGCAACCCATCTTGTGACATATGGGTTTACATTTAAGCTGGTGAGCTTTTCTATGATACTCGAGTGGGGTATTGTGTCAAAAGCTTTTGCAAGGTCAAGGTAGGCTGTGTGAACTGCCTTACCCTCATCAATGGCCTTGGTGACTGTTTCAAAAAAGTCGACCAAGTTCAAGAGGCATGATCTGCCCTTGACAAAGCCGAATTGGGTAGGATCCAATGTCTGTAGGTCCCCTATGTCTTTATTTATGAGTTCCATTATGATCCTCTCCATAGCTTTGCAGACCAGGCTTGTTAAGCTTATGGGGCGGTAATTACCAGGGTCCATAGAAGCACCGCCTTTGTGGAGTGGGACCACAGTTGCCGTACGCCACTCTTTGGGTACGTATCCTGTGGTAAGGCTAAGATTAAACAGCAGCCTTATGTGTGGGTTTAGTTCCTCAATGAGATTGTGTAGCACACAGCCAGGGACACTATCCGGTCCCATTGATGCTGTGCTGTGTTTTTAGCTTTAGAGAAAGCAGCTCTCACCTGGGCATTTGAGATGATTGGGAGGCTACACTCTGCTGGGATAGATATTTCTCCTTTTGGGGGGAGGGAGGGGAGAAATTTTCACTGAACCTGTCTGCCAGTATGTTTGCAATGTCTGTGGGTTCAGTGATTTTTGTATCATTTTGGATTAATTCTGAGCATATCTGGGAGTTTCCACTCAGATTTCTAACATAGCTAAAGAAGGCCTTATGATTGTCTTTTGAGTCCTTGGTGATTTTTCTCTCAAAGTTGGCCTTGGATGATTTTATGAGTGATCGTAGTTTTTTACTAGTATTGATCAGAGATGTCTTCCCTTTTAGGGATTTTGCTCTATCTTGTAGTAGCTTTCTCCTCTTGTTGTAAAGTTTGTTTATAGCTGGGGTCCACCAGATCAGGTGCTTGCCTTTGGTGGAAAGGGTCTTGATTTTATTTGGGATTGCTTGATCCATGCAATCCTGGAGGTGCTCGTAGAAAGCATTTGTAAGGGATTCAGCAGCATGGGTTGTGGTTTCCAATGGCTCAGGGGCCTTGAAGGATACCACACCAGTCTTAAGAAGTGTGAAGTTGGCTTTTGAGAAGTTCTTCACTGTGGTCTTTTTTGTTGGGGTGGGGGCGGGATGTGGATCCCCAGTGAGATTAGTTTATGGTCTGATCTCACCAATGAGGGATATACTTCCGTTGTGGAGCATTTTGTCCCCATGTTTGGGATGATCAGGTCTAGTATATTTTCATCTCTTGTGGGAATGGTGACAAGTTGTTCCATAGCATTTGAGTTTATGAACTCCAGGAACCTTTGGGCTAGGGTATTGGGGCTTGAGTAATGTTCCCAGTCTATGTTTGGGTAGTTGAAGTCACCCAATATGATGGTGTTTGGAGAGAGATTTATACTCTCCAGTGTCTTCAGGAAGGCTGTGTGAGGTTCCTGAGTTTGAGAGGGTGGCCTGTAACATGCTGCAAACTGTAGAGCAGTTTTGCCTATGGTTAATTGCACCTGAATGGTCTCTGATGCTTCGTGAGTTGCCACCAGCCTGGAGGTGTGGGTATCCTTGATGAATATGGATACACCCCCTCCTTTTGTGGTACGGTCTGGGTTTTGGGGCCGGAACGCATGATATGAGGTAAAACCTGATAGTGCCGGGGTGCTCTCAGGAGCCTTGAACCAGGTTTCAGTCACAGCATAGACATCGATGTTCTCCATACTGAGGAGGGCTTCGAGGGTGTGCATCTTGAGATTTAGACTTCTGGCATTGAGCAGCATTACCCTTAGATTTTTCCATTATTGTTTTCTAGGGCGGTGGGTTTAGAATTTGAGCCTTGTCTAAAAAAGGCACTATGGGGGTGGCAAGAGCCTTTGCCAATATCCGGAAACCCAGGGTTGACAGGTGCAAGCCATCCCTTGCGAAGCAGCGTGGCTTGTCAAGCATGTCATTCCAGGCAGACAGACATTGGATCCCCTTAGAATGACACCAGAAATTAAGCCAATTATTAAAACTGATCATTTTGTCTCTGTATTGTGGCATCATTCTTGGTGAAGGTAGGCTACTGCTCAGGGTCAGGGTCATACCAGCCTGGGCTACATAATCTGAGAGCTCCTTTATGTCTCTTTTCATGTAGTCCAGGGAGGTACATCTCAGGTCATTCACACCAGCATAGACAATGACTGAGTCATACTTGTACTTGCTGTGGAGTGACCTGAGTGCTTGTGTTATGTGGCGGATTCTAGCGCCCAACAGGCAGCTTACTGTGACCCTCTCCTTGTTCAGTCTGGTGAGTGGGACGTCAGTGTGTCTAACTATGGAGTCACCTATGACAATTGTGTCGGGCATTGTGTTTGGCCTTAAGGGCTGTGACTGATTTGCACACTGACTTTGTGATCTATGTTTTGCTTGTGTTATGTCATGAGGTGGCAGTTGTTTGGGTGGATAACGTGTGCAAATAAACACACACTGGGCCCACCTCACTGTGTTATGTGAAAAACTATGGGAATAATTTAGTATGTGAGTTTCTGTCATCATGATGATCATGATTATACTATGTAATAGTTCAGGTATACCAGAAAAGTATGAGTGGCTTATGTCACAGCAATGATATTAAACAGTATGTAATTTTGTGATAAACAAACAATCACATTGCAGTTATACAGCATTGCAAGTCAAGTGGAACTCATGTATATTCCAGTAAACATCTGTCAACAGCATTCATTGTGTTGAAACAGACATTCATTCAAAAATAAAAAATGCAGACTACACACAACATAACAGTCAATAAAAACCAACAAAGAACTCCATTTATCCAAAACATCCTGCTGATTACTCCAAAGACAACACTGAACTTAAATTTATACTGTTATTCACAATAAATCAATGTCTATTACATTTACCTTGCAGATGCATTATGTGTAGCCTAGCATTAGCCAGAAGGTCCAAAGAATATACATTTAAACCTGAAGTTTAACTATGTTAGGCGTCTTTCTGAGGAAATAAATGTGGACACTGATAACACATACCTCTCTCCCTCTGTAATCCTCAAACCTATTCATATGCTTTAAACACAACTAATAATTTCAGGAACGGTCTTCATCACCTGAAAACAGGAAAACAGGATGTATTACTTCAACAGAAACAGGATGTATTACCACAATAGAATGATTATGACGAGTCAGTATATAATAATTGCTATGCACAACAACAAACCAGTAAACAAATAATGAGTATTACATATCAGCTAGCCTAGAGATGAAATAACAAAATTACATTTTCCACATTCAGTTTGTGTGTTATTTTTAATACTGTACACACATGAGAATTACTCTACAGAAAGTGTCGGAACAAAGATTCAGACCTACAACTCATATATGCTTGCACTACAAACCTGAATAAGATCTGCCCAGCTATACTGGAAAGGCTCACCCAGACTCTGCTAGACTTTGCTGTGAGGGAAAGATTAGTTTGCTTTTTCTTTGTTGTATTTTGTATAACTTTATTGTCTTTTCCTATTTCGTATACTGTGATTTGTTTTCTTTACACTGTGTTTTACCTGTATTCTGCTTTTAACTGCATACTAAAACTTGAAAAAGAGACCACAGCTTTGTTACTTGTGAGTCAGACAGAAATTTTTCCCACCCTCCCAACTGGTCACTGTTGTGTTCTTAAACACCACTGTCTCCCTAGTTGTCTGCTCCTTATGTTAATTAGACCATATATTTCATTCTCTATCTGCTTTTACTGGCTGGTGTAAGTAAGCACAAAATTATCATTTTGTGAAATCACTCCCCTTCAACTATTTAAATGTATTCGCTATCCTACTATATTCCATAGTACCAGAATACCAAAGTGACCACCCCTTTTCAATCTATCTTTTAAAAATAGTGACTCACCACAAAACTTAACTTTTTAGACAGGTAAACTTAAGTTACCTACTTTCATATCTAACTCCTCTAGTGCACACTGCAGTGTTTAGAATAAACCATTTTTTTCATCTTATCTTTAAGCATCCATTGCAAGACCACCAGTTATTGGAAAGCCCACATTCTGCCTCTCAGTTGTCATCTTGAGATTAGTTCTCCTGTTATGTCCTGGTGAGAGAAGGAGTGCAGTTACATTATTTGCTGGAGACTGCTGATGACTGGAAAGCTTAATAACTGCTTTATAGGTGACAGCTTGGAATCTGTGCGTATATTCTGATCCTGGTGAGAGTAGGAGCAGAGTTCATTGATTACTGACTCTTTCTGGTTGGGGAGAGAATGTGCTTAATGTACCTGATTGGTCTGGTTGTTATTCGAGGCATCTACCAGAATAAGGCTACAAGCCTGCAGACCCTTGCATCATCTGGGACAAGACTGTGGATTACCAAACAGGCCGTGGCCTGCCTCTCTTCTTGGGATTGGTGCTAACATTTTGCTTCTGGTGAGAGAAGAAACAAAGGAGCATTGTATCCCAACAGGTGAAGCTGTGCTGAGACCAACATTAGTAGCAGACAGGCAGTAGCCATTCATGCGACTCCCCCTTTTTCATCATTCTTGACAAAATTCTTTATTTTTCAGTAAGTACTGCTTGATTTCTTTCTAACTTCAGAATACCTGCCTAAATACTTCATCCTTAAATTTTCAGGGTCTATGTATTAGTTTCCCCTCAAGTGTTTGTCAGTGCTCTGTACAGACTCAATCACCCTGAGTGACATTTTTCCTGTAAAAGGAATACATAAGGAAACAGCTACAGTACTTAGTAATAATGACCATCCCTCCTGGCATGTCTAAAGGTCATTTTCCTGTGCTTTCTCCTATTAACCTGGTTGGGCATTCTGAGGAAGTGTTGCAACTGCCTCATGTACACAGACAACCCTCTCTTCTTACCTCTCAATACTCAGACTTGTGAGAGATGCACTTATATATCCAAATTGGCAGCCATGCACTCTCAAGCCAAGACCAGAATAGATGGTCAAGAGGAGAAGGTCAATATCTGCACCACACCACATGCAGCACATAGCCCTCCAGAACACCCACCATCACAGCTCTCACATAAAAACACAAACCACACACTTACCTTCGTGGAGGCTCTCAATAGAAATCTACCCAAACAGCAGAGACCTCCAAGGCAGAAACACACTCGACCACCACAACACAGCACAAACCACAAGACACATAGCTCACCTACACAGTGTGCCCCTCAACCTAAGCCCCTAAGGCAAAACAGCTTGTCCAATACACTAATAATAGGTGACTTGATAGTAAGGCACATTGATGTCCCACTCACTAGGTTGAATAAGGAGACGGTAGCAGTCAGCTGTCTATCAGATGCCAGAATCTGACATATAACACATGCACTCTGGTCACTCCACAATAAGTACAAGTATGACTCTGTCACTGTCCATGTGGGTGTGAATGACCTGTGATGCACCTCCCTGGACTACATGAAAAGAGACATGGATAAGCTCTTGGGTTATGTGGCCCAGGCAGGTATGACTCAATATCAAACAAAGCTCCTCATTAGCACTCTTCAAGAAAAATCTTGATGATTGTATGGGAAATAGGAAATGCCCCCCCCCCCCCGGGAATCACCTCTGTGGCTCTGCTCGACAGGGGCACAAGAAAATAATTTTATTGGGTGGCGAAAGCCATAGTACCTTTTTGGCTAGGCTTGTATAGGCACTAGGGCTAATAGCTTAGTACCTACCTATGAACCTATGAACCTAAGAGGATCCAGTATCTGTCTGCTTGGAATGACATGATTGACAGACCTTGATGCTTTGCTAGAGATGGCCTGCATCTGTCACCCCTGGGTTTCCAGATATTTGCTAAAGACCTTGCCACCCCTATAGTGCCTTTTTTAAGTGATGTTCCAAACACCAAATTACCATCATAACAGCTATAAATAAATGCAATCTGAGGGTCATGCTGCTCAATGCTAGAAGTCTAAACCTCAAGATGCATTTGCTCAAAGCACTCCTCAAACTAGAGAACATTGACATTTGTGCTGTAACGGAGACCTGATTTAAAGCAGCAGAAAGCACCCCTGCACTACCAGAATATAACTCATTCCACACCTTTCGGCCCCAGCACATGGACTGAAGCTTCAAAGGCAGTGGTGTCTCCCTATTCAAAAGTATATGCACAACTCTAGACTAGTAACTCAGCATAATGAATCTAAGATACTTCAGGTACAACTAACATTGGGTAAGGTGGCGATTCAGGTCATAGCCTGCTATAGGTCCCCAACCATGTCTCAAGACTCTCACTCCACATTCCTAAGTACACTGGAAACTATTAGGGTCCAACCCAACACTCTCATACTAGGTACTAGAAATGTGTGGCAAAGGCCCTCAAACAGGGACAGTGATGAAATATTCCTCTTACAAACTTACCCAGTGAAATCACAGCAGGTCTTGCAGTTGCATTAAGTCTCTGAAGGATAAGAAGTCTGAAACTCAAATGTCTTTATTTACTTTCTAACCTTCAGTTATTAGTGATATGCCAGTATTCTCTGAGAGAAGCACAATACTATGCTAAATGGAACCAAAATGTAAAGCAAAAATCTGGACAGTCTGTTCAAATGTATACAGTTGCGAGGTATGCACCCCTCCCCCAACACACCTGTGTTCCCACAGAAATGCAGTAACATTTATGTTTGTTGGGTAACAGCAGCAGAGCACACATTCCCAGGGCTGTCCCAATCCACTTGATAAATTGTTCCATGTTCACAATATGCAGGGGTCAATGAGCTATCTATATGCGTGGTTAATACTGTCAGGGAGTAGGCAGCACTTACTCTTGGCTGTTGTGGCTTAGTGGTCTAGATAAAGTACTGTGGTTACAGGGTCCATGTTTCAAGACTTTGTGTGCTAACTACTTTGCATGTCAGCTACACCTATGGTAGGAGTTATACACACTGTCCAGAAGTCAATATCCTTTTCTGCAGGAAAGATGGACAATTCAGGGACACAGGGCCACACATGTGCACAGTACACAGTTCATAGAAATTTACACAGTGCCTAGCAGGACAGCAGATTCTTGAAAGTCAGTGTACTGCTAGGCTGCAAATGGCTGCCACCTTACTCTGTCAGTACTGACAACAAGTCACTGGCCACCATCCATACCCCTGGAATGACAGGCTGTTACAGAAGGACCACAAGTATGCCTCATATATCTGTTCTGCTCGTCATAACATTGCATTTGCCTGCCAAACTATTTGCAAAACAATAAAGGGTGATGTGAAAAAAATCAATGGCAGGCAGTGGAGAAGCAAACATCATACCCAAAAGATAAAGCAAGCTAATACCAAACCAGTCTCCCAACTGTCTATGTTTGGCAGAGCATTATTAAAACTCTGTCCCCATGAGTGGGCCTGTGTCTTACTGTCATATATGGGCCTGTCCAGATGTCAGTCTGTGACAGTTTGACAGCTAGGGCCAACATGTAGCCTTAAAATAACATAGCAACACAAACCATCTGAGGGCCACAGCAGATGTAGGGGTGCAATGATGGACAACCTGCCAAACAGGTACACTCAGAGGTGTGAGGTCCATAATCCTGTGCGTGATGTTACGGCATCTACCCCAGTTCACACCAGAAATACAAATACATAACAGCAGCAACTGTAGACAAAGCCTGGGACTGGACTACAGAAGGACAAAGAGACACATATAAGGGGAAGGAGAACCATTGGCCAGACAGATGGAGAATGTGCACACCAGAACAAATTGTGCAGTAACATAGGTTCCCAGTGTATGGAGTCAGTAAACATCACCCACAACTACACAACATACACCCACATATGTGGAGGTTCTCAACAAAAACAACCCCCAACAAAGGACACCTCAGAGATAAATACACGAGAACCCCACAGACCTCCACACCACAGACCATGCATAGTCCACACACCAGTGTATCGCAACCACTAAGGCCTTACTATAAACCCAACATATTACTCATAGGGCACTCCATTGTGAGATGCACAGATGTGTCTCTCACCAGGCTGGATAAGGAGAAAGTCACGGTTACTTGTTTGTCAGGTGCCAGAATCCACCATATCACACATGCACTCAAGTCTCTCCACAACAGGTACTGTTATGACTCTGTCCTAGTTCATGTCAGTGTGAACGACTTCAGACATACCTCCCTGGACTACAGGAAGAAAGACATAATTGAACTTGCTCAATACGTGCCCCATGCAGGTATGTCCCTAGGCTTAAGCAGCATTCTACCATCACCCAGAATGATGCCTCAATACAAACAGAAAATGATTGACATTAAAAATTGGCTTACTTTCTAGTGTCATCCCAGGGGAATACAGTGCATGACAGCCTGGGAACGTATGATTGACAGACCACACTACCTTGCTATAGATGGCCTGCATCTGTCTCACTTGGCCTTCAGGAGTCTGGCAAAGGCCCTTGCCTCCCCCATAGTGCCTTCTTTAGAGAAAGTCATGGGGTCGATACTACCAACATAAAACTCTCAACAAAATGCAAATTAAAGGTCATGATGCTAAAGATTAGGAGTCTAAACATGAAACTGCACTCATTGCAAGAAAGCTTAACCTGGGAGGATGCTGACATGTGTGCAGTGACAGAAACCTGGGTTAAAGCTACGGAGAGCAACCCATCCTTACCTGGTCACTCATCCTATCACACAGCCAGATGTCAAAATGTGGCCAGCAAAGCCAAAGGAGATGGAGTATAAATATATATTACACAGGCATGCACCTGCAGGCTGGTCAGACAGTCTGATGCACATGTGACACTCCAGGTGCAGTTAACCATTGACAAGAACCCTATTCAAATTATAAGTAGCTACAGGCCCAGATATTTGACTCAAGATGCCCACTCCACCTATCTAAACCTCTACAAATCTATCAAGATTCAACCCTTTACCCTGATCCTGGCTGACTTGAATTACCCAACCATAGACTGGAAAAACTACTCATGCAAAAACAGAAATGTACAGAGATTCCCCCATTTTATCAATGCAAATGCCTTGGGACAGCTACTTGATACCCTCACAAGATGTGATACATATTTTGGACTTGGTAGTAACCAACATGATTAACCACTGCAGCACCCCTATGGCATCACCCTCCCTGGCAAGATCAGACAAAAAGAGCGGTCACTTTTGATATCACCGTCCCCGCTGCCCCACCCCCAGCTATGGTAAAAAGAAAAATTCTCCAAAGCTGATCACAACCACCTGAGGGTTGATATAAACAGCTGCATAGCCCCCTCCCCCACTGTAAGAATGGGCACCAACATCTAAATATACACCAAAGTACTATAAGAGCATTTATATATATATATATATATATATATATATATATATATATATATATATATATATATACAGGACAACATCCTCCTCCTCAAGGAAGATTAAACCTGTCTGGTGGACATCAGCAATAAAGAAACTATATAACAAAAGGAAAAAAAAACTGCTATCGAGGACCAAGATGGAGCAGATGCCCAGTTGAAAGCAATCTCTCCTTAGCGTGAACAAGCAAATTAGAGCACCAGTGAAATCCACTAAAGGCAACTTCAGAGTCCATATTGCCTGCATCTACTAGAGACAATCATAAGACCTTCTTCACATATGTCTGCAGTCTCAAAGGAATCTCCCAGATATGTTCAGAATTGGTAGTCAAGGACGCCACATACACAAATGCTGTAGATATAGCCAATCTACTGGCTGACAGATTCAGCAGAAACTTCTCCCCTCTGTCCCCACATCAGTAAATCAGGACATCCCCAGTACCTGCCCCCCACCCCTTATCTCTAGGGAAGAGGTCATCACTGTCCTCTCAAAGGCAAAAATACAGCCTCCATGGGACTTGACATCATTCTAGGCTGCATCTTACATGAACACAGGCATGAACTTGCAGCACCATTAGGCACCCTAGTCAACCAAAGCCTGAGTACAAGCTTTGTCCCAGCTGAATGGAGGACAGCCACTGTCATCCCTTTACACAAAGGTGGAGTGTCCACCGATCCAGGAAATTATAGACACAGCAGCCTAACAACCCTGTTCTGCAAGGGCATGCAATGGATTATCATGGACCTCAGTAACAGGGACATTGGTAACCTCCAAATATTCAAACACACACAGTTTAGCCTCATCATGGGGAGGTATATCTGGTAAATCTGCTACACTTCCTTGAGACAGCCACCAAGGCCATGTATGAGAGAAAGACGGTGCACACCTGCCAACTTGTCTTGGCCTAAGTCTTCTACACTATTCTCCACTTGGTTATAGTAGATAACTGGCTCACTGATAGAACCCACCTAATCATAGTAGGGGTAGCCAACTCAAGCAGTACACCCCTGAGTGGCGTACCTCAGGGATTGGTCTTGGGGCCTTGGCTATATGGGATATACTTCTCTGAGGTGCAGGCCAAAAACAGTGGCCTATGGCTGACCATGTTTGCAGATGACTGCAAGATGGGCGCAGTCATCAATTCCTTAAGTGATGTGGACATCCCCCAAGAGGGTCTCACACAAACAAATGACTGGTGTCAGAAACATAGCCTCAAGCTGAATGCCACAAAATGCATCATCATCCTCTTTGGGGAGAGTAACATCCCCAAATATTATCACATTAACGACAATGTCCTCATAGGTGCCGGAAGCTGTTAAAGACTGGGTGGGGGTGGAGGGTGGCAGGGGCACTTAGTGAACTAAAGAGAGTAATTTTTTTTATAACTATTTGCTACCACAACATAGGTTCACTTGGAGGACATTTTAAGCATAGCCAATTCCCTTTTGGTGCTTGAATTAACATTTTCTGATTGGTCTTAGCTATCCCCATGACTGATAACTGTAATCATACCATAGATAATTTGAGGGGGCCATGTAAGGGATGCAGCATTTAGGAACTGCCTCAATCCATTAGTGGCATGAGGGGAAATCCTGGAGTACATTTTCTATTACCCATCCTTAGATCCAAGTTGCATTTGAATATGGATGGATGAGCTTTGCTTTATTTTTATGGATAGTCTGTTCTGGAACAGTAGTAGCCTCTGTGATATATATCTATCTCTCCACAACATTCAGTTTAGATACCTGGACTGAGTATTTCTGATGCTATTCGACTCGCTGATGTTCAGTAGGTCCATCTGTCCATCTGTATTATGCCGGAGGATGCTTTGTGTGCCAGACATGTCACCTCTAAGCACTCTGTAGGATACTGAGTATAGTAATAAATCTTTGAGGTGGTCCATGCAAGACCTATTGTGTAGGGCTTGCATCCTTTTAGTAGGGTATCTCTGAAGGTATTCCAATTGTTGCATGGGGCTGGACAGATACATGCCAAAGTGGGCATTATACAAAACGATTGACATAATGACAGCTTTTAAAGGGGGACAACAACATCTCTAGATCAAGTCACAATCCATTTGTTTATAAGCTGTGCAATATAGAAAGGCTTCCTTAGGACTCTGGGCACATATTGGTCAAAAGTTAGGTCACTGTACACACAAGTTCCCAAATGCCAAACAATTGGATCAGTTCCCAGAGGACATTATCATGATTTTGACACCAGTTATTATTTGGGAAAAAACATCCTGCATGATGGTTAAGTCATTTGGGGATTCAATAACTTCTCCTAGCTTGCAGTTATCTCAAACTTAGCTGGCCAAAGTTCTTTGGTATTTCCTTTTACTTTTGACATGTATATGCCAAACAGAAAAATTCTCAGCACCGAACCCTGGGGGACTCCATTGATGACTGGTCTCTTCCCTTGTATTGATCTCCTGCATCCTGTGAGCCAAGTTGGCAATGCAGTTGGTTATGTAAGTTTTTGTTCCTACATTATTCATCTTTTGTACTACATCTGAGTAGGGGATTGTGTCAAAAGGCTTGGCCAGGTCAAGTTAATGTGGTGTGAACTGTTTTACCTTCACCCATTGTTGTGGTAACAAGAGAAAAGCATAACATTTGCCCATGATTTTGAACCTTTCACACTTTCCTCTGGGCTGTTTTCAAACACAATTTTAAGGCCATGCATACATGTATGCATTCCTTGATTCACCTTCCTGATTGTATTAAATTATATTCTTTGTATAATACAGCACACTTGTTAGACTTAAGTTAGAGCGCAGTTTAAATTTATTGTTTAAACATTTTTCCAGTAGGCAATGAAACAAAAACGCATTAACCAATAATGACAAAACTGCCCTATTCAGAACATTTCCATCATAAAGGTCTACTTCCATACACAACTGCATTTTAAATTTATTGATTAAGCATTTTTCCAGTCGGTAATGAAGCAAAATGCATGCACCAATAATGACAAAACTGCCCTATTCAGAACATTTCCATGATAACAGTCTACTTCCACACAATTGCATTTTAAATTTATTGTTTGAACATTTTTCCAGTAGGCAATGAAGCAAAATACATGCACCAATAATGACAAAACTGCCCTATTCAGAACATGTCCATGATAACAGTCTACTTCCACACACAATTGCATTTTACATTTATTGTTTGAACATTTTTCCAGTAGGCAATGAAGCAAAATGCATGCAGCAATAATGACAAAACTGCACTATTCAGAACATGTCCATGATAACAGTCTATGTCTACACACAATATATAAATACAGAATCATAGTAGTGTAAGCCATAGGCATGTTGCACAGCTTCTTGAACTTATTTTTAATTGGGGGGCAGGCCAAAAACCAGGGACACATTTTAAACATTGCTTGTATAATTTTGGAAAGTTGCTTGCATAAAATGTTGTGTTGCTACCATGCATTTCACTGCCAAGTCTTGAACCCAGAAAACTGCACACTACAGTCAGAGAAACATACCACTAAGCTAAACCAGCAGCTTCTTGAAAGACAGAAAGACAAACTTAAATGGCTATAATATTATTTAGTGAATTCAATTCTCGCTTCTCACCATAGCTCTCAACCTCTTAGCACAAAAACACAAAACAAAGCCAATAATGGGGGAATACAGCCCAAAAATAGGGACAAGTTTCAAATACTGATTTTATAACCTTAGAAAACTGTTAGAATAAAAGGTTTTGCTTTACCACTCCTAAGCAACAGAAAAAAATGTGAGGCATAAATTCACAAGTGATTGTGGCTTGAGACTTTAGGCTCTTTTTACCTGTACCCAAGGTACAGGGTTTGAGCCTGAGTGCAGCAACACACCAAACAGCCAATACCTTACTTCACTTTATTTTAAGATCTGGTACCTCGGCAGTTCGCCTTCAAGGATCACAATTAATGACTGCACACTGTCAGCTTTTATAGTGAAAATTCAAACAATCAATAAAACAATTATCCAATTAATACACAAATTTAAAGTGACCTAGTGAATAAATGCTTTGACTTCCAAGTAAATGTCAGCGAATGTAGGAAAAAAGGTAGGGACAAATTTGCTCCCTTTACTTAATACGTTAAACATATTATTGTCCAAGTGCAAATCAGACAAATTTACACATAACAATGGAAATGCATTCGAAGAGTTTCTATATAAACTTTCTGTCAAACCTTCACTTGTAACGACCCTTTGTGATAGGATTATTAATATTAGTTCTATCAATGACATTACCCACACCCCTAGATATTATTTTAATTGTAAATCCATTGGGGTAGTATATGCCTTGACTTGTAGTTGTCATAATACTTGGTATATTGGTCAAACCAAACGAATGGTTAAAGTTAGGATTCTGGAACATTTGAGGGATGTTCGTAATTCAAATTTGCTCAGTCCTGTAGCTAAACATTTTTTGGAAATGCATGAGGGAAAGGTTGATAGTTTAAAATATGGAATTTTAGGGAGACCATCTTTCTATAGTGGTGATAACATCACCAATAAACTTTTAGAGTTAGAGACAAGGATGATTCTTAAGTTCAATACCCTAAGGCCTTTTGGTTTAAATTTAGAATTGGGCATATGATGGAGTTTGGAAGGAAATAAATAAACAAAAATAAACAAATATTTTACATATATACATATATACATGAAATAAATATATTTTATTAAAAACAATTCATATATGAAGTATAATAACATTGCATTTTGTTTTTTATAAATTAGCTTAGATGCATAGTTTAAAATTTGTTATTCACTAGGTCACTTTAAATTTGTGTATTAATTGGATAATTGTTTTATTGATTGTTTGAATTTTCACTATAAAAGCTGACAGTGTGCAGTCATTAATTGTGATCCTTGAAGGCGAACTGCCGAGGTACCAGATCTTAAAATAAAGTGAAGTAAGGTATTGGCTGTTTGGTGTGTTGCTGCTATCTATTTTGTTGTTGCTGTGTTTTGTCATTTGAGCCTGAGTGCCTCTAGCCACCAGATGTGTCCTGTTGGGGGGCATTTACACACATACACACACACATATGTACTCACTTGAGTTTGCATCTCTGATCCCTCCCAGCTGGAAAATACATCCTGGCAGCTATAAATCTTCTCTCAGTTGAGTCTGCAGTATATAAATCCATTCCTCTCAGCCTAGTCTGCAGTGATATCCTTCTCTCTCAGCTGAAACCGTCTGTTCCTGCCACCCGGAAATGATGTCACATCAGCTAAAAGCATTCAAATAGGACAGTTTATGATCTGCAAAAGTGGGGGGCTCCCATCACGCTATGGTTCTGGTGCCCATCAATGTCTCATGCACACAATCAGTAGTGAGGGATTTGGTCAGCCAGCCATCCAGGTTGATAGCAACCTGACTTCTGACTGCCATGTTGCTACCATTATACAGAAAGGTTTCTACATGGCCTACCTCATAAGTAAGAGTATCTCATCCAAGGACAAAGAGGTCATAAGATCCATGTATTCTTCCCTTATAAGGGCAATTAGTGAGTACAATGCACCCTTCGGCATGTACCTCATGACACACATGCAGCAGCTGGACAGACCACAGAGGTTCCATTCCTGGAGAATCCAGGGCCTCAAACACCTACCCTACACATATAGGCCAAAAGCACTGTCACTCTACTCAGCTTCATACAGACTCTTCAGAGTTGACCTCTGTCTGGCATACAAAGCAATGGGACTGCCAAATATCTGGAAGTCAAGCTCCATTTGAGAAACCTGTAGGTGCACCATCAACCTGGTCTGTGATATGAATAGGACTTGGCGTGACAGATTTGTTTCCCACAGACTCCCCCATCTATGGAATATACTCTCTGTCCATGTCAAGCAGAGTACCTTGATAGCTTTTTTGAAGTGCACCATGGATAACTGGATGGGAAACAGAAAATACACTCCTGGGATTCCACCTGTGTCCCTGCTGGACAGGGGCTCAGTGTGTTGACATGTCTAAACATGGGCTACACTCTTGTCTGCTAGGGTATAAGGGCCTCAGGGTTAATAGCCTTGTAACCTCCTTTGAACCTATAAACAAATGTCTCTCAGTGGTTCACCACATTACTCTATACTGTTTTGCCACTGACATAACAGGAAATCACAATGCTATGTAAAATATACACACATATTATGGAAAACTTTGCTCAGTCCAATGCACTCTGTACCCACACCAGGATACAACTTTCCAGTTAATAAGGCTACTGTACAACCTTGACATCCCCACACAATATATCACTGAGGTGTTGGACTGCTTACACAGATTCATCAGCCAATCAGTGGTAGTCATACCTCTCAACTGCCCAGATGTTCGGCTCATATTTTTGGTCTGTTCCTCATAAAATTTGTATTTTTCTGGTAAATCCTTGGGATTATCTGAGGATTTATGTCAATAAATAATGACATACATTTCAGTTTCATACCTCATATCCTTCAGAAAATGTATGCTAAAAGTTTATAAGACCAATATTTAAAATATGTCCCTATGTGTGGCCCATTGTCCCCCCATTTTGACAGGCTTTGTCCAGATTTTTTCCACTAAGAGGTTGCAAGTTATGGCTGTAGCACACAAAATCCTGGACTGGAGTACAGCTATCTCTGGAATGGACACCCACTCATACTATAGAAGTTCATACTGGGCATGCTCCTGCACTTTACAACCCATGTCTAAACCCACATTGGACTATACAACTGTATTGTGCATATATGTCTTTGCATACAGACAGCTATGCACAGCTTAACTGTCTCTCCCCACCCCCAAACACATAGATTACACTCATCTACTGTATCTGTAGGTGGTACATATGTGTATATCTGCATCTGCTGAGTGTGATACACAAACATATATATGGGTAACATATACAAATATATCAATCATACCCAGGCAGAGATGGGGAGAGAGAGAGAGATGGACAGTGACTGAGAGAGAGAGAAAGAGGGAGAGAGAGGGAAACACAGACAGAGACAGAGTCATAGATAGAGAGGGACACCCTGAAAGGCATAGAGTGATGTCCTGCTGCAGACAATTGCACACCAGTTTTAACAAGTAGCATGTGTCAGTATGAAGATGAGCTCCATTGTGTAATAGTAGTGATTTAGTGGTTGTAATCTGACATCACCCAGCTTTGTGTGTGTGTGTGTGTGTGTGTGTGTGTGTGTGTGTGTGTGTGTGTGTGTGTGTGTGTGTGTGTGTGTGTGTGTGGGTGGGTGTGTGTGGGTGTGTGTATTTGTAGGTTAAAGTATTTACAGCCCTTTCCCACCCAAAATACACTTCCCATTGCCATGCTTTACAAGGCCTGCTGATGTCATTCACCTTAGAAGTACCTTTGGACAGTCGTCATTCCCATAAGCTCTGTGTTGCATGCAATAACTATGTAGCACTGCAATACAAATAACTAGATAGGTAGAGGATCTAAACACAGCACTGGTAATTGTGTGTGTGTGTTAGTAGATTAAAGTATTTTGAGGTATTTTTCACCCGAAATACACTTCCCAGTGCCCTACTTTACTAGGCCTGCTGATGTCATTCACCTTAGAAGTACCTTTGGAAAATCATCATTCCTATAAGCTCTGTGGCGTGTGAGATAACTATGTAGCAATATAATACATATAACTAGACACATAGTGGTTCTAATCTCAGCACTGGCAATTGTGTGTGTTTGTGTGTGTGTGTGTGTGTGTGTGTGTGTGTGTGTGTGTGTGTGTGTGTGTGTGTGTGTGTGTGTGTGTGTGTGTGTGTGTGCATGTGTGTGTGTGTATGTGTGAAACATATCACCTGTGTGTGTTGGTTATACCATTTTGAGGCCTCTTCCACCCAGTACACTTCCCATTCCCATACTTTACAAGGCCTGCTGATGTCATTCACCTTAAAAGTACCTTCAGACACTCTTCAGCTCTATAAGCTTTGTGGCACATGCGATAACTATGTAACATTATAGTACATGTAACTAGATAAGTAAGGGTTCTAATCGCAATACTGGCAAGTGTAATACTGTGTGTGTGTGTGTGTGTGTGTGTGTGTGTGTGTGTGTGTGTGTGTGTGTGTGTGTGTGTGTGAGAGAGAGAACTATATCCCCTGTGTGTGTGTGTGTGTGTGTGTGTGTGTGTGTGTGTGTGTGTGTGTGACTGGTTATACAATTTTGAGGTCTATTTCACCCTGGTGCCCCCCCAATTGCATTACTTTACAGGGCCTGTTCATGTCATCAAAATGAGAGCCACTGTTGGACACTTTCTAGGCATGTAATCTATGTGCCGCATGCAATAAGTGAACAGCATTATAATACATACAGGTAGGTAGGTAAGGGTTTGAATCTCAATACAACCAACTACACTACTGTGTTTGTGTGTGAAGGATATCCCCTGTGGCTGTTGTTTGTGTTGGTTATACTATTTTAAGGTATGTTGATCCCCATCACATGACATTACTTTAAAGAGCCTGTTGATGTCATCCACCTTACATGCACCATGTTAAACTCTACAGGCCATACCAGTCATCCGTACAGATTTATGCAGAATATCCAGATGTTTGCAACATATATGTGGTCAATGTCTCCTAACAATGGGGGTTTATGCAAAATCATTGGCAAATACATGACAGCTGCCGAAGTTGCAAACATGTCAGCTTTAATGTCATACCTGTCTGAAACGTCATGCTGATGCAAAGGTTGTTACCATATCACATGTCCAGGTTTGTAAGTGCAATATGTGAAAACAGTCACTATTATGTGTGGTTTATCCCACCATCCATCAAGGCATTCTGAAGATTAATTGTTGTAAGAGGTTGTGAGTTATATCCCAGCATATAATGTCTGTGGTGCATGCAATATGTATGCAGCAGTATAGTACATACAATTATATAGGTAGAGGTTCTAATATGACAATTGCCAACTGTGTGAGTGTGTGTGTTTCTGTATGTATATCCCCTGTGGCTGTCTTTCCTGTGTGTATGCAATGGTTATACCATGTTGTGTGCCTGTTCCACCCTGTTAACTCACCCATTGCCAACCTAGTCACTGCCCCTACAGATGTCATCCACCTTACAAGTATAGTTACAAATTTACTACCACAAAGGCACTGTGGTGCATGCAATAGTTATGCCAGTTTGTATTTTACATAACTGGATGGGTAGGTCATCTAATCGGGAAGGTATCAACTCTGTGTGCATGTGTGTTTCAATGCATGTCCCCATACAGCAGTGTGTGTGTGTTTCAGATGGGTCTACCATGTTAAAGGCCTGTGAATCACCCATTGGCAATCCTAACATCCCTTGCAACTATCACCCGCTTGAACAGTACTGGCAGACACTGCAACACTATAGTAGCTCCGTGGTGCTTGTGTTATGTATATAGCAATATCCTTTGTACAACTAGTCAGGTAGAGGTTCTACTATCAGCAAAGGCAGGTCATGAATGTGTGTGTGTGTGTGTGTGTGTGTGTGTGTGTGTGTGTGTGTGTGTGTGTGTGTGTGTGTGTGTGTGTGTGTGTGTGTTTGTGTATTCCCCTGCAGCTATCTAATTGTGTACGGCCATCAGCATACCTATCAACCCCTCACAGAAAGACATCTGGTTAAAGACATATGGAAAAGTGGGGCAAAGGCCTAACATTGAACATAACCATCACATATCGCTGTGACAAGCATGGCAAGTTGATACCAGTACAGGTCGTAAATTTGAATGCACTTTCCAAAGGGTATGTGTTGTTATATGACAATCTCCATCATTAATCTGTAATGTTAGTCTGTCATGATTTCCCAACAATTTGCCAGAAAACCACAATGTTATAACAGATGGAAAGAAAATATGTGTCAAACATCAGGACAATCTGCAGGCATATGCAGAGGTCTTGGGTATGGCCGCCATCTTTACCATTCTGCAGGTTGCAATCCATGTTTAGCAAGGTGTGACCTGTGACAACTGACACAATAAAGAGGTCCCAAGAGTGTAGGACAACAAACATTTATACAGTTACCTACTGATAGCATAGAGCAGTTATTGCACATCAGAAACACTTTAATGTTATGACAGATAGCATAAGTTAAGGTAATGTCACACAAATAAGGTGTCATAGTAGCAAATCAAAGAAAGTCATGTGTGTTGCACTTGCCATGGGTATGGTATGTCCTGCCAACTGTCACATTAGTACAAGACGTGTCCCACAGTTCACATTTGACAAGGTGCCAACCACAATCTGTGTCACCTATGTGTGTGCAATATGTAGACATGTGAAGGCCCTGTGAATACCTGCTGCCCCCAATACACACATGTATAGAGGCATGAATGTTAACTGCCACCACCCACATAAGTAGGTAGAGCCTAAGGTTGTGTCAACTGTAGGTATTGTGCAGTCTGTCATTGAGCCACAGACTCCTGTTAACACACTGCAATGGGCCATACAGTGGGTATGGAATGGTGTCAAGGTCCTGGTCTCAAGTTGAATGTAGACAATAGTGTCAACATGCCATATGGCAGGGACATGTCCTCAGTATTTCCCACATCAGCACCAACCCCATAAACACACAGACTGCAATGACAGACCTGAGTACTCAGGATGGCAACAATGTTGCATGCAGACAGCAAGTAGTTGCAGTGGTCAAGAAATGCTTCATAGGATCATAGGAGGTTAATAGGCTAATGGCCCTGGGGCCCTTATAAGCCTAGCCAAGAGTTTATCCCCCAAAAGAAACCTCAGTCAGCACCTGTCACCCCTGTCAATGAGGGAAACAGGTGGTTTCCCATCCCCTCATCAAGGTTGAACTTGAAAAGGCTCAGTGAGGTGCTCTCTTTGATGTGTATGGGAAGTTTATTCCAGAGATGGGGCAACCTCAGGGAGAGAAACCTTTCCCTCCAGCATGTTATGTTAATGTCACATATTAGGCTCAGGCCTTTTGAGAAGGTAGTGTTTGAGGAGTTACATTTACAGATATGGAACATCACCAGTAGGCCAGGGTCCAAAATTGCTTTGTAGGCAAGACACGGATTACCCCTGAGAAATCTGTACAATACCGAGTACAGTGGTAGTGATTTGAGCCTGTTCGCATAAGATAGGTGTTGGAGGCCATGGATTCTCTTTGTGAGGTATTTCAATGCCCTTTCAAGTTGGTGCAGATATTTGGAGATGTACATCCCAAACGGGGCATTATACTCAATTATTGGTCTAATAAGGGAGGAGTACAGAGAGGTAGTAACCTCCTTTTTCCTGGATGCAATCCCTTTACTGATAAGATGAACCAAGTAAAAGTCTTTTCTGACTACTGCCACTACATGATGGTTGAATGTGAGGTTGTTATCAATCTGTCTGCCCAGGTGTCAAATCACAGCGTGTGTGCTTAGAGTGTTGCCATTGTTGTGGTAATCAGTAGGGGTTGTGGTTTTGACAAATGGTATGATGATACATTTTTTGGCATTTAGCTTGAGGCCATGACTTTGGCACTAGTCATTAGTTGCTGTAAGAACCTCTTGCACTATGTTAACCACATTTACTACTAGAAATGCACTACTCACTGATAAGGTAGCGGTAAGCAAAAAATCAAAGTAAAGAAAAATCAAACCGCTACTCCACAGGTTTTTCAAAATATATTATGAAAAGTTTTATTAAAATATATTAAAACTTGTTTCAAAGGCAATTCTGAGTATAAGGTTTGCCAACAGTCAACACAATTTCTTCTCAGTAAGAACGCCACTGCATTCAAAATAGGAGCATGAATGTTCTGTTTTTCATCAAACGAAGCAAAAACAGATGTTACACTGTTAAGTAGAATTCAGTTTTTTCAAAGCCAAACAAACTTAACAGGATCTTGAATGTTCCAAACTCTCTTACAGAACTGAAGCTTTCAGAATGTTCAAACTCTACTTCGCTTCAGATATTCAACATAATAAAAATCTTCCACACAATACTCTAAGTAGCAAAATTCAGATTAAACTTTCCTTGAGTTTAAGACACAGATATAACGTCCCAAATTAACATACGATAAGCGCTTTCGGTAAAACCTTCATCAGACCGTTATATCTGTGTCTTAAACTCAAGGAAAGTTTCACCTCAATTTTGCTACTTAGAGTATTGTGTGGAAGATTTTTATTATGTTGAATATCTGAAGTGAAGTAGAGTTTGAATAACATTCTGAAAGCTTCAGTTCTGCGTACAATTGAGCAAGGAAATGTTTACGGTTCCTGTGAAGTACTTTATACTGTGAGAGAGTTTGGAGCATTCAAGATCCTGTTAAGTTTGCTTGGCTTTGAAAAAATTGAATTCTACTTAACAGTGTAACATCTGTTTTTGCTTCAGTTAAGCGACTAATATCACAGAGGTATCTAAAGTACTGAGCGCATTGAAGGACTTTTTGCCAAATATGCTTCGTTTGTTTTGAAAAAGCTGTGGAGTAGCGGTTTGATTTTTCTTTACTTATTATGTTAGCCACATTTGGGGAGTCAATGAAAGCACCCAACATAGAGTCATCAGCAAACTTGGTCAGCCACAGGGCTTTCATCTTTGCCAATGACTCTATGTTGGGTGCTTTCATTGACTCCCCAAATGAAAGCACCCAACATAGAGTCAATGAAAGCACCCAACATAGAGTCATCGGCAAATGTGTTCAGCCACAAGAATTTCTTCTTTGCCTGTACCTCCTAGAAATAGATGCTAAACAGTAGGGGTCCCAGGACAGATCCCTGTGGAACTCCACTAGTGACAGGTCTGCCATCAGAGGTGGGTGTGCCTATTTTGACTTTGAGGGTCCTGTCAGTGAGCCAGTTGGCCACCCACCTGATGAGATAGGGATTTACGCCAAGTCGTGTTAACTTTTCGATGATTCCTGAGTGGGAGATTGTGTCAAAGGCCTTGGCCAAGTCAAGGTAAGCTGTATGTACTGACTTGGGTAGGGGTGATGTTTGCACTGAACCTATCTACTAGCAGGTTGGCTAAGTCAACTACATCAGTGGTATGTGATACTGTTAGGGACTAATTCAGAACAAACCTGGCCTTTGCCATGGAGGCTCCTGACATAACTGAAGATGACTTTATGTGGTTCACCACATAGGTAAAGGGACCTTATCCAGACAAAAGGTAGATATTACCTCTGAATAATCCTCAGTCAGTACAACAATACATTAGCAGCATGGCCGGTCTGTTATGCACCTATGCAGACATCTACAGAAACTGTAAAGGCTGTGCTAACACCACACAAATGTCAGCCATGGCCCTAAACACCTATTCCATGCAGATAGCCTGTCATCGGTATTGTCCTACAGGTTAATGGTCAGGTTCTCCACAGGTGTCTGTGGCATGCCAAGATGGCAATGTTGTGCTCATCCCATCAACAGCTGCTCCATGTATGGCAGTATTACTCCATGCAAATTACTGGCATGAGAGGCCTGACTTGCATATGAGATAGCAGAAACACATGCTGGAGAGTCAGGTTTGGCTACCAAAGGCTATCTTGTGTCAGGACTACACTCCCCAAACATGTCAAACACAGTACCATTCATACCCTCATCAACTGCATCAAGGTTGAGTGGATGGGAAAAAATACATCTGTTCCTGGGTTCAACCTGTGTACATCAATGACGGGCAATAGGTGCTGATTTGATGATTCTGTTTGGGATAAAGTAATGGCTAAGCATGTGAGCCCCAGGGCTAGTGCTCTAGTAACCTTCTCTGTATCTATGAATATGTGGTCCTACAGAACACCCAGGTAACATGTATGAAGGCTAGCTGGCTCTGACAAGGGGTATGCATGCAAGGTTACACTGTCTGCTCCCATTGTCCCTCACACACTGTTGCAGGCATATGTACCTAGGTAAACATGTACATATACAGCCATAACTTGATGATGAAAAGGTTACCACTGGGGTCTGTATTATAAACATGAACATTTACTTACCTGAATACCTAAACGTCGGCACATATTCCACGAACCGCAAATACAATGAATGCCTTAAACCACGAAATTCAAAAAGTCGAACTGTCGTAGTTGTCCCACCCCACTACCCACTACATACTACCTACACAAACAAACTAAATAAACCACATACATACACTAACCAAAACCCTACTTCTAACCCTAAACTAAACCCTACGTCTAACCCTACACTAAATCTCGCATATAACACCATGTATGCACTTAACCCACACTCAAACCCTAAGGTCCGTAACTATCGCTCACTTACCTTAAAAAGCTAAACCCAAACAAACTAAATAATCCACACACATACACTTAACAAAACCCTACTTCTAACCCTACACTAAATCTAACATACAGTACCATCTATGCACTTTCCTTAACCTGCACCCTAACCCTAAGGTCCATAACTATCACACACTTACCTTACAGAGCTATACCGCAGAAGGGCCAACCATGACGATTCGGCATTTCCAATTTTGTGCTTCTGGACGATTGATGTTTTCTTGGTTCGATGAAGATGTGTCGACGTTTAGGCATTCAGGTAAGTAAACGTTTGTGCTTATAATATAGACACCCCACTCTGCCATAATTGGCTTCAGTAATGTTAGCAGTTCCCCAGGCTTACACACACACAGACACTTGGAACAGAAACAGAATAAGGTATGTGAGACAACAGTCAGTCAGCAGTACTGACAGCAATAATGCATTATGGCAGAGAGGTACATACACTTTGATGTGTTCCCATGATAATTGCCAGCAGACAGCACCTTACACAACATAACATTACTACACTACAGACTGGCATTACCTGTACAAAATTCATCCTGTGCATCAGACATATATTAACATTTCCCTGCATGAATGGTATGGATAACAGGGATGTGGCACAGGTATTATCACATGCACAGGGTGTGGTGTGGAGTTGCCAAAGGCCTAGGCTGGGCCATACAGTTGACACTGTGTGTGTGTGTGTGTATGTGTGTGTGTGTGTGTGTGTGTGTGTGTGTGTGTGTGTGTGTGTGTGTGGAGGGGGGTGTTCAACTGGGCCATGGAGAGGAGCTGTGTGTGTCTGGTGGTGACCTTCATGTGGCCTCTCAGCTGATATTGTTGCTGACCTATGTCCACGTGTCCAACCACATGCTCAAGCACAGACATTGCAGAATTGAAAACTGATAATGTCTCACCCCACCGTCTATCCACAGCATTGGCAAAATGAAGTACAGCATCGCCACGCACTCTCCAGCGAAGACCAGAATAGCTGGTCAACAGTTGCACCACACCACATGGAGCACATAATCCTCCAGAACACAAAACAGCACTGCCTTCACATAAAAACACAAACCAAAGACCCACCTTTGCGTACATTCTCAATAAAAATCGACCCCAGCAGCAGAGACCTTCAAGGCAGAAATGCACTCAACCATCACAACACAACACTAATCATGAGACACATAACTCTCCTAAACAGTGTGCCACTCAACCAAAGCCTCTAAGGAAAAACAGCGTGCCCAACACACTAGTCATAAGTGACTCAATAGTGAGGCACACTGATGTCCCACTCACTAGGCTGAATGAGGAGAAAGTAACAGTCAGCTGCCTGTCAGGTGCCAGGATCTGCCAAATAACGCACACACTCAGGTCCCACAACAACAGGTACAAATATGACTCTGTCATTGTACATGTGGGTGTGAATGACCTGAGATGTACCACCCTGGACTACATGAAAAGAGACATGGAGGAGCTCTTGGATTATGTAGCCCAGGCGGGTATGACCCTAGCCCTGAGCAGCATCCTACCATCACTCAGAATGATACCACAGTACAAGCAGAAAATGATTGATTCAACAATTGGCTAAGTTTCTGGTGTCATTCTAAGGGGATCCAGTATTTGTCTGCCTGGGATGACATGATTGACAGACCTCTATGCTTTGCCAGAGATGGCCTGCATCTGTCACCCCTAGGCTTCCGGATACTGGCAAGGCTCTTGGCACCCCTATAATGCTTTTTTTAGGTGGTGTTCCAAAGACCAAATTACCACCATAACATCTACAAACAAATGCAATCTGAGGGTCATGCTGCTTAATGCTAGAAGAATAAATTTCAAAATGCACTCACTCAAAGCACTCCTTAAAATTGAGAACATCGACATTTGTGCTATAACAGATAAGGCAGCAGAAAGCACCCTTGCACTACCAGGCTATGACTCATTCCACACCTTTCGGCCCCAGAACTTGGACCAAAGATCCAAAGGTGGTGGTGGTGTTTCCATATTCATAAAGGATGCTCACACCTCCAGACTGGTAGCCCATCATAACGCATCATAGATACTTCAGATGCAGCTAACATTGGTTAAGGCAGCGATTCAGGTCGTAGCCTGCTATGGGTCCCCAGCCATGTCCCAAAACTCACACTCCATGTTCCTAAGCACCATGGAGAATATTAGGGTCCAACCTAACACTGTCTTACTAGGCAACTTCAACTACCCCTCCATTACCTGGGAAAACTACTCATGTACCAATACACATGCCCAATGTTTCCTGGAGTTCATTAATTCCAATGCCCTGGACCAGCTTTTTCTTGTCCCCACTAGAGGTAGTGACATGTTTGACCTGGCCATTATTAACATGGGTGACCATTGCTCTACACCAATAGTCAGCTCCTCCTTGGTTAGATCCAACCACAAACTAATCACCTTGGAAATCCACATCCCTCCCACCCCACAAAGGTAACCACTATGAAAATATTCTCCAAAGTTAACTTTGGGCTCCTAAAAACAGAGGGGGCTAACTTCACGGCTCCCAGGCAAATGAAGAATAGTTGCATGACCGCTGAATCATACACCAATGCACTGTACGAATACGTACACAAATGCATGGATCTCACCATACCCAATAGAACCAAGATGCTCTCCTCCAAAAAAGGAAGCCAATTTGGTGTTCCCTTGCCATAAACAAACTCTACAACAGAAGGAGGAGACTGATGTGGAATAAGGTGAAGTCCCAAGACTGTAAAACCTCCCTTATCACCTCAACAAAAAGTTGACATCCCTCATCAAATCCTCTAAAGCTAGCTATGAAAACAGAATTGCAGCAGATAGTAAAGACAACCACAAGGCCTTCTACAGGTATGTAAAGAATCTCCATGGAAATACCCATATTTACTCTGAGCTACTGCAGAATGGTACCTCCTATACCGAGCCAACAGATATTGCCAGTATACTGGCCGACAGATTCAGTGCCAACCTTACCCCTCTCCCCTCCCAAAGGACAAATCACAATACGAGTAGATTGCCAGACACCCAGTATTACTGCTGCACAGTTTAAAACAGCACAGTCCAAGGCCAATAATACAGCTTCTATGGGACCTGACAATATCGCTGGCTGTGTTCTACATAAACTACCGAGTGAACTGGCACCTCATCTGTGTGTCCTGTTCAATCACAGCCTCACCTCAGGCTTTGTCCCTACCAAATGGTGCACTACTACAGTTATCTCTCTCCACAAAGGAGGAGCGACTACAGACCGTGGGAACTATCGCCCCATTAGCCTGATGAGTCTGATATGAAAAGCTATGGAATGCATCATAATGGACCTAATAAACAAGTATATAGGAAATCTCCAAACTCTGTATCCCACTCAATTTGGTTTTGTGAAGGGTTGATCATGCCTGCTCAACTTGGTTGACTTCTTTGAGTCAGTCACCAGAGCTGTGGATGAAGGCAAGGTGGTTCATACAGCCTACCTTGATCTGACCAAGGCTTTTGATACCATTTCCCACTCAGGAATCATATTAAAACTCAGTAAGCTAGGCATCAACCCCTATATCACTAGGTGGGTTGCAAACTGGCTCACAAATAGAACCCACAGTGTGAAAGTAGCTGACTCCAAGTCAGACTGCCAACTAGTCACGAGTGGAGTCCCACAGTGTTCAGTCCTGGGTTCTCTCCTGTTTGGCATCTACTTCTCTGATGTCCAGGCCAGCATGAAGGGACTCTGGCTGACAAAGTTCACAGATGATTACAAGTTGGGAGCTCTTATTAACTCCCCAACAGATGTTGACATTCTACTGAATGGCCTCACTGAGCCCAATGACTGGTGTCAGAATCACGGCCATAATCTCAATGCCAAAAAAGTGTGTCGGCATCCCCTTTGGTAAAAACCCGGTTCTCATGAATTTACCACATTGATGGTAGTCCACTGAACACAGAAGGCATTATAAGAGATCTGGGAACACAGGCTGACAGCAACCTCTCTTTTGATCACCACATTGCCACTGTGGTCAGAAAGTCCTTCTATGTGGCACATCTCATTCCTAAGGGTTTTGCATCCAGGAAGAAAGATGTCATTGTCTCCCTCTACTTTTCCCACATTAGGCCAATCACTGAGTACAATGCCCCATTTGGCATGTTCCTCTCTAGACACATGCAACAACTGGAGAGGCCACAAAAGTATCTCACAAAGAGGATCCTAGGCCTTAAACTCAAAAAACTCCTACTATTCTCTGTCTCATACCTCCTACTTAGAGGTGATTTCTGCTTGACTTACAAAGCCATGTCAAACCCAGCTCTGTTAGAAATGCTACATCTAAAGAAATCCCAATCCCTCTGCACCACATGGTGCAGAGACCTCAACATCATTACCACAATTAACAGAACATGCTGGAGGGACAGGTCCATAACCAAGAGACTGCCCATGCTATGGAATAGACTTCCCATACATGTCAAGCAGAGCACCTCTCTGACTCTCTTCAAGAGGAATCTTGATGAGTGGATGGGAAACAGAAAATTCACCCCGGGGATAACTACAGTGGCTCTACTTGACAGAGACACTGGGAACTATGGTCTGGTGGCACTATGACAGGGTAATTTTATGGCTAGACTTGTAAAGGCCCCAGGGCCATTAGCCTAGTACACACCTATAAACCTATGACCCAATGCTGCGGTGGTCGTCACACATGGCAGAAAGTGTTGCATCCATGACCCTGAGCATCCATCTGGTGTATCATTCAGAACGTGACTGTGCCTCCATGACAGACTGAAACATGCGTTGGATGACACCTGCTGTGACACCTCTGACAGGGGCTGGATGGGCAGCAGTCTTCCTTCGAGCACTGCTGTCAATCTGCCTGTTTGGGACCTTGCCAGCTGTCTGGCTATGGCTACTGTTGACAGTCACAGATGCCATAGTTGCCACACTAGCCTGTTCAATGCCACTACCCTCCAACTGTCCAATATATGTGAATGCTGGAGACTGGGTATGTGTAGGGATATTGACTGTGTGCATAGACATTGTGACTGGGAGTGGGATGTTAACCAGTGGTACAGATTCAGCCCCCAACAGCTCCACCTGTGCCTCACTATGACCATCATCATCACCAGAGTCCAATGAGACACTGGCATCAGGTGGTGAGGTGGAGAGACTCCAAGCCCCATGTTCACCTGTGAGTGGAAGACAACAAATGTAAATTGCTACCTGCACTATAATGTTTGCTGATCCGTATACAAACACACACACACACACACACACACACACACACACACACACACACACACACACACACACACACACACACACACACGTGAGGTGGCTCAAAAGTATTATACAGACCACTCTTTCTGAATGATGACATGCATGACACACAATCAGACCACAACAGACACACTGTGCACAGGCCCACAACAACATGCAGTGCAGCTATGTCCAGTTAATATTGCTACTACTATACACCTGTGAGATACGTGAGGAGTGGGAGTATGTGATGCACCTTCACCTAACACACAGTGCACCTGTGTACACAATACTAATGTACCCCTGTATAGCACAGTGGCTACACCTATACAAACATATGTACCACTATGTTACAGCACCTGCAAACAGGCTGATGTGATGACCAATGTGATGCACTGCAGTTAACCCCACCACAAGTGAACATGCACATATTGCAATATGGCTAAGAGTAACAGTTGTGTGCATGGAAAACTTAACATCCTTAGGGTATTGGTGAGCCACAACAAGACAGTTCCTCACTCACCATCTTCAGGAAGCTGTTCCTCAGCCACACCAGAGGGACCTTTGTAGTTTTGTGGGAGAGGTATTGTCAGCACACACACACACATGTGGCATTGGTACAGGACAATATGGGCATTTCTGAACATGTACAATACAAGCTGTGATATTACCCAATTTGCTGACATTCACAATAGGTGTGCACATGTGTGCATTACAAAACCCCACCCACAAATGCAGTTTGACCTGACATATACAAAGGGTGCCACTTTGAATGCTACAGTATTGAAGTGATGTCTACTGAGGCCTTACTTGAACAGTTCTCAGCTGTTGACTCTGTGCCACCAACCTCCACAACATATGTTGAGATTGAAATGAACCACAACCAATGCAGATAAATCAAAGTACCACAAACTGCAGACCAGCAACACGAAATATAAGAACAAAGATATGTTGAGATTGTTTTCTGGGATGTGATGGCTACACCAAGGTTTGCAACAAATTCCTCCATGGCTGTGAGTGCTGTTTGCATAGCAGGCCCTCCACCTCTGCCAGCATGGTCCCTGGCCACAGCTGCAGCCCTTTGCCATGCATTGTGGATGAGGTAGGTGGCATGGTGTCGGACCTGTTCATAGGTATGGTCACGTTGGCTCACATTGTTGACAGCCACTACCAGTTACACCCAAAGGGCAGTGAGTTCTTGCAGGTTTTGCCAGCTCCTCCCCAACAGTACCCTGTCATGGAGTCTGAGTGCATCAATGATTGCCCCAGTCTTGGCTTCTGAGAAGGCTGGTTGTAGTCTGCGGTACATCCCACTTGAAAGACATGAACAGGGGAACAAATCACAGGACTGCATACATTGGCCACCATTATGTACAGATCCTGCACATCCACTTTTGCTAGCACTACCCACTGCTAACACCCACATCATACCCCTGACAAATATCAGCACAGTATGTGTGTGGGAATTGTCAACATACTGGGATTACAGCATGCATTGTCCTCCTGAACCTGATGTTTCATGTTCCCCCAATGAGGACTATTAATGTGCATAATCCCCCATTCATCATTCACATCAGACAGCACATGCAGCAGCTGGGTACATCACAGAGGTTCCCCACCAAGGAATGCCAGGCCATCAAACATCTACTGTACACCAATAGGCTATAAGGCCAGCCCTCTACCCGGTGTCATGCATACTCCTCATGAGTGACCTCTCCCTGGCATGCCAGGCAATCACAGATTCCACATTGCTGGGACTGCTGCATGAATGCAAGTCATGCACCACTCTGTTAGCACACACACACACACACACACACACACACACACACACACACACACACACACACACACACACGCACACACACACACACACAAAACCTCCACCTGGTGAGTGACCTGGACTGGCCTTGTTGGTAGCCTGGATGTGTGTCCCACACCATCACCCTGTGGTGGAATGGGCACCCTGTCCACATCAGGCAGGGTAATTACCTACACATTTGCAGGCATAACCTGGTCACCTGATTGGTTAACAACACATACATCCTTGGGATACCACCTGTGTCCCTGTTGGATGGAGACATCAGTTGCTGCCTTGCATACACATGGGCTAACATGTGACCTAGGGATATGGCTGCTCAGGGCCCATAGCCTAGTAACATTGTATGGTACCAGGAATACCATAAATGGCCTGACTGCTGTGACAGACTGTGTTGCTATGTGTCCACACATATCACTGCCATCGACTGCTAGGTGTCCCCTATGGGCAGCGTTACACTACCATGTCATTCAGCCTACATCCCACAAATAGGTGAGTGCTACTACAGGTGCATGTGGACATTCCTGGAACATCTGAGCTACACAGTAACTGAGAGCAGTTCATATGTGTTGCAGGGTGACCTCCTCATAGGTGTCAGACATCTGCAATACCCAGATGTTTGCAGAATGTGTACATGTGCCTGATAGATGTAGACCCCCCTGCCAGACAAATGTGTATTTCCAGCCACCAGTTGGACAATACGTCATGGTTGTCCACATTGTTTGGGGAATATGTCCATGACATCCCAGACCCCTGGGGACACAGTAATGGTACCTGCATCTCTGGTACTGTAAACATTTCCTTACATTGTATGCTCAGTATATCCACACTGCTGCTGAGCCAGAGCCAGAATCCACCCACTACTAGTACCTATAACCTGCTGTCCTGCTGCAGGGGCTCACCAGATATACTAGCCATAGGTGTCAGGCAATCAGATACAGGTGTGAAGTATACATTCACCTAGCCAGGTTACGTCAGGAATGGTCAGGGAGATCTGGATAATCTGTGAAATAATCCTGTATGACATTGGCAGACTGAGAGGGGCTCAGTGATGGTACATGATGTGATATGCCAGCTATATCCACCAGTATGTACTGTCAGTGTGATGCCCTGCACTGGCCCAGTAATCAGGGAGCCTCAATCTTTACCACAACCACTAGTGAGGGATGTACACATTGGGAGTATGACAAGTACATGCATAGTAAAGTACAATTACCCTTCAGAGCACACGGTGATCACAGTCAGTCTGGAACTGGTTTCTTCCTCTTTCTTCAGATCTCCAATAACATTCCCCACTGGCACAGATATATAGTTAACATCTCAGCAGAGTGGTCAAGCCAAATCATTAGTTACCCTCTCTGTCCAAACAGTACTTTGGGTCCTTGCCCAAGTAGCTGAGACACACACACACACACACACACACACACACACACACACACACACACACACACACACACACACACACACACACACACTCATGGGAAAGACTGACACAGGTTTACTAGCTATGGCCTCTTCTGCCCAGATTTTAAGGTAGTTCTGACTCTCACAATCCACCTCTTTACCAGCTACTGTAAGGCCCTTACCAAAGGGCGACAAATCCTACTATGTGATGTGCCTATTTGCAAAATGGTAAGTGTGACCAAGACCAAGGCTATTGGAGTGAGCTATACAGTGTCACCAAATACATATGCAAGTACTCTAAGAGCTTACTTAGTTCTATGCAGACCTGACACAATGACAAGGTTTAACTATATTTAATAATAATAACTAATAAAGGAACAAGACAATACTCAATCAGTAAAGTAACTACACAGTTCAGACTTACAGAGAATAATTTAAGAGAACATTGCAGGACAGTCTGAAATAAATAAAGCAAAATGTAAAGTAATAAGTTCATAGGTTCATTGGAGGATACTAGGCTATTGGACCAAAGGCTCTTATAAGCCTAGCCAAGATTTCCCCCCATGTTCCTTCAAAGTCAACACCTGTTTCCGCCTGTCCAGCAGGGACCCAGGTGGGATCCCAGGGGTATATTTTCTGTTTCCCATGCAGTTGTCCAGGTTCCTTTTAAACAAAGCTAGAGAGGTACTCTTCTTGACACGGAGAGGGATCTATTCCACAGATGGTGGAGTCTTTGGGACACAAATCTATTTCACCAACAAGTATTATTAATGTCACAGACCAGGTTAAGACCTTGCATGTAGGTTGCGTGAGTAGGGTTTGTCTTATAGATATGCAGCAACTCCATTAAGGGTAAGTCAGAAATGGCCTTGTATGCGAGACACAGGTCACCTATGATCAGTCTATATGAGGCTAAGTAGAGGGACAGGGTTTTAGCCTATCTGTATAGGGTAGATGTTTGAGACTCTGGATTTTCCTGGTCAGGAACCTCTGTGGTCTCTCCAACTGCTGCATGTGCTTAGCAAGATACATGCCAAAGGAGGCATTGTACTCGATAATGGGTCTGATAAGGGAGGAGTACAAGGATGTCATGACCTCCTTATTCCTGGATGGTATACCCTTATTTATGAGGTGGGCCATGTAGAAAGCATTCTGTACAACAGAGACAATGTGGTGGTCAACTATCAGGTTGCTATCAACCTAGGTGGCCAAGTCCCTCACTACTGATTGCATGCTTAATACATTGTTATTACTATCATAATTAATGTGGATGACATTTTCCCCAAAGAGGATAATGATGCATTTCCTGGCATTCAGTTTGTGGCATTGTTTCTGGCACCAGTCATTAGTTTGGGTAAGGGCATCTTGGAGGATGTTGACATCACTAGGGGAATTTATGACAGTGCCCAGCTTGCAGTCATCTGCAAACATGCACAGCCACAGACCACTTGTTTTGGCTTGCACTTCATAAAAGTATATCCCAAACAGTTGTGGCCCCAAGATCGATCCTTGGGGTACATCGCTCATTACAGGTTTACTACTAGAGGTGGTTTGCCCTACTTTGATTGAGTGGGTTCTATCAGTGAGCCAATTAGCTACCCATCTGGCAACATACAGGTTGATGCCTAGCTGGGAAGGTTTATGTATTATGGCCGAGTGGGGAATAGTGTCAAAAGCTTTGGCTGGTTCAAGGTAGGCAGTGTGCACTGTCTTCCCCTCGTCCATGGCTTTGGTGACTGTTTCAAAGAAGTAGACCAAGTTTACCAGGCTTGATCTCCCTTTGACAATACCAAACTGTGTGGGGTCAAGATTTTGGAGGTTGCAAACTGTCCTAGTTTGTAAGGTCCATGATAATGCGTTCCATGGCTTTGCAGATCAGGCTAGTTAGGCTGATGGGCCTATAATTGCCTGGGTCAGTGGACGCTTCAACTTTGTGTAGAGGTATGACAGCGGCTGTCCTCCATTTAGCTGGGATGAAGCTGGTGCTCAGGCTTTGGTTAAATAGGTTGTCTAATGGAGCTGAAAGCTCATGCCTGGGTTCATGTAGGATACAGCCAGGGAAGTTATCAGGTCCCATAGAAACTTTTTTTTTTTTGCCTCTGAGAGGGCATTAAGACCTGCTCCATAATGATGAGGGGAGGGGGGCAGGTGCTGGGAATGTCCTGGTTTAATGATGTGGGGGACATGGGGGTGAAGTTTTCCCTGAACCTGTCTGCCAGCAGGTTGGCTATATCTATGGCACATGTGTATGTGGTGTCATTGACCACCACTTCAGAGCAGATGTGGGTGTTGCATCTGAGATTGCAGATACATGTTTAGAAGGCCCTGTAGTTGTCCTTGGTGGATGTGGTGAATTTGAACTCAAAGTTAGCCTTAAAGTAACTCACCAGTGACCTTATTTGCTTGTTCAGACAAAGAAGAGATTGCTTCCAACTTGGCACCTGCTCCTTCTTGCCCCTGGACAGCAAATATGTCCTTCTATTATAGAGTTTGTTTATTGCTGCTGTCCACCAGACAGGGTTGTTCTTCCTTTAGGAAGATGATTTGGTCCTGTCAGGTATTGCTGAGTCCATACAGCTATGTAGGTGCTCATACAGTTTTTTTGGTGTAGGCTTGGATATTACTATTAGTTCCAACTGAAGTGACAGTGGCTGTGAAGCTGTTTATACCTGCTCTGAGGAGATTGTAGTCAGCTTTGGAAAAGTGTTTTCATTTGACCCTGACAAGGGGAGGGCAGGAAAGATAGTGACTTCAAATGTGATCTCTTTATGGTCAGATCCTACCAAGGAGGATGACACTGTAGGAGTGCTACAGTGGCTACTCATGTTGGTTAGGACCAGGTACAGGATATTTACAATTGTCATAGGGGTGTTGACCAGCTGGTCCAATGAGTTGGCATTGACAAAGCCAAGGAAACTGTGCATTCATGTTTGAGTAGAATAGGTCTTACATTCTATGGTTAGATAGTTAAAGTCACCCAGATCAGGGTAGAGGGTTGAATCTTGATGGATTCAAGTAAGTCCAGATAAGTGGAGTGGGTGTCCTGAGTCATGGTTGGAGGTTTGTAGCTAGCTATGATTAGAATAGGTTTTTTGTCAACAGTTAACTGCACTTGCAGTGTCTCCTGTGTGTCACACCATTTGACCAGCCTGGAGGTGTGTATGCCTATGATAAATATTGAAACTCCACCTCCTTTGGCTTTGTAGTCCTTCATTTGGAGTCTGAAAGTATGGTAGGATGAGTAACTTGCCAAGGATAGGGTGATCTCCACAGCTTTGAAACAGGTTTCAGTGACTGCACAAATGTCAGCATCCTCCAGGGCAAGGAATGCTTGCAATGAGTACAGTTTCATGCTAAGACTCCTAGCATTTAGCAGCATGACCTTTAAATTTCATGTATAATAATATTTCATGCTGGTAATTTTGTGCTCATGACTTTGCCTAAAAAAGGCACTATGTGGGAGATAAGTGCCTTTGCCAGAAGCCTAAAGCCCAGGGTAGACAGATGAAGGCCATCTCTGGCAAAGTATTGTTGTCTGTCAATCATGTACTGGCTTGTGACTGAGACAGCAAGGATTCTAGGCTCTTAATGTGATTACATCTCTCACATATTGTGTTCCTAGTTGGTAGTAGTAGAGTGTTGTCTGTGAACATAAGGCAGTGACTGCACTGCCTCAGGATGCCCATATCAACCAGACTTGCAGAAGAAAGCACAGGAAATTGTCTGTCCGTGGTTATCAGAATCTGTGGAAGAGAGGTCAGGGATAGCAGACTGGGTAATATCTGAGGATAGTGCCTATAGGTGTGAGTATGGCTGGATAAAATCAATACAGTAGCTGCAGGCGAGGGCCTCACTCACACAGGAGTGCTTGTAAGGGAAAAAATGCAACTGAGATACCTCACAAACAGTTAAAACAGCACACAAACACAAACCCACACACATATTGGGTTTAAATACCACAAAAATGAAGGCAAAATAGGAACACTGGGATTGACCGATCAACCCTTGTCCCTGGGCTCTTAGCTCAACACCCTATGCCAGGCCAGTGCCACCCAGTTCACTTACTCCCAGTAAGTGCAGGCAGGCCATGAACAACACAGGATGGAAACACAGGAATCATACAAACAAATGCAAATGCAGCAGAACCTGTAACCAGACTATGCTAAAGATATTTAAACTCTGTTTAAATCAATTTAACACAGGTGAACAGATACACACTTAAATATAACAGTAGCAAACAAGAGCAAATGGATTTAAACAGATTAACCAATTAACCAATTAACCAATTCTAAAGCTCAAAACTGAGCCTTGTTCCAGCAGTCTTCATTCACACAATTTCTAACTGCACACTCCTGTCACTAGAGTGCAGGGGAACCCTTTCCAAAAACAATGGCCTGGATTAGTGTTCAAATTATACAAACAAAGCTAGATTCAGCGGGTCAGGATCTAGTCTATGCTGCAGTCAACGTCAGAAAGAAACAATTCAAATAAGCCTTTAACCAGACATTTCTAGCTCGGAAGGGCATAATCTACCCTCTCCTCCCATAACAGTGCAGACCACAAACCTTCTTAATGCAAAATAACTGGCCAGAAGCCCAAGTGCTTAAACCAGAACTAAGACAATATTAGAATAACAGACACTAAGCCTTCTTCCAGCAACTCCCAACTTAGAAGGATGTAAGCTACCTCTCTTGCCACAAGAGTGCAGACCACAAACCTTCTTAATGTAAAACAACTGGCCTGAAGCCCATGTGCTTAAACCAAAAGGCTTAGAATAACAGTTAAAATTAAATCAGGCTACTAACAAACAGTAATAAATGCAGCAGAATAAGTGCAATTGAGTCATTTTAAGAACAGACAGCAAAAGCAAATTAAAGTAATAAAGTAGGAAGAAAGACAAATACAGTAAAATGTTTGTTTTTAGATTAAGTGGGAAGGGATGAAACATGTTAATTTCAGGTTGAGAAACTAAGGGGGTGGAGGTGGGCCCTCCCAAATAATCTCTGTCTTCTCAGTAGGATAAACTGATAAAATGGGACTGGAGAAGTGTCGAAAATGAGATTTATAGTTGTGATGGGCAATTCAAAAGCCAACAAATATAAGAACACAACAAGGGGGAACTCTTAAAACTCAAACAGAACAGAAAACTTAAAACAAAATAAATGTAATACTAGAATAAGATACAAAACAGAAGTGCGCAAAACTTAACTAAAGAGCTTCAAATCAACATTAAATGCAGAGATGACATACTCAGAACAACGCAGCCCACACAAACACTTCAGCTAACTACAGATATTTCTAAATAAAAGATCAATGCTGTCTCTCAGCTCCTCATACTAATTAACTGATGCTATTCACATCTGACTGTCTCCTTACTCGGCCCAACACACATTTACACTGTAGACTGCTACAGAATCTGAAAATATGTTAACAATGGCCAGACATACATACCTCCCAAATGCACAGATTTCAACAGAATGTCGAGATTTGTGTCACATATTTTTGGCCTGTTCCTCATAAAATTGTGTGTTTTTTCTGGCAAATCACTGGGATGATATTAGGAATGAAGTCAATAAATAATGATATGCATTTCAGTTCCAGACTTCATATACTTCAGAAAATGTATGTCAAAACAAAACCTTTTACTCTAGCAATTTTCTAAGTTTATAACAGCAATACTTAAATCCTGTCCCTATTTTTTGGGCCTTTGTCCCCCTCATTTTGTTTGGCTTTGTCCAGATTTCATGTGCTAAGATGTTGACAGGTATGGAGACATAGCATGCAAAACTGTGGATGTAACACAGCAATCCAAACACTGGACATTTCCACCTACCCTCTGTGATGCTGTAGCTCCCACAGCTAGATAATGTCCTCCTCACAGGACAGGAAAAGGGGCAAGGCCCACACAAATGGCTTAATTATAGCACTGTGTTTCCATTCCATTGACTAATGGAAAGGCAACACAGCTGTTATGGATGCAATTAGCAAGTGGGAGACACAGACTGGTGCACAGGCCATCATCTGCTCAAGAGCATTACCTACAAAAATCAAGCTGCTGCCTATGTTAAACAGGTCTGATACTTTATTTAGGAAAAGACAGACTGCAAATCTTGACAAAGGAGTACAGCACTATAGCAGGTATGTCATACAATTAATCATGTAATGGAATGGAGATGGGGGGACGCAGTCACTGAAAATAGGAATTCAAACAGTAGTTATGGACTGACATGTTGCTGTTAGTCTGCTGTCCAGCAACTTTGGCCATCCCTGATGGCTCTGTCTCCAGTGACATAGATCACAGCTCTGGCCCCTGAGTCACCCCAGCAATAGTCAGCTAACATATGAGTACTATTAGATTGTCTGTTGTACAATACTGACTGTGACATTGCCAGCCCAGCTACCTGGGATGTTGTAAATATTCATATGCCACTTGTGAACACTACTATGATACACGTTTGCCTTACAAATGTAAGAGAACTAATGTTAAATGGCTGTAATGCATGATATATTTATAAAAGCATTAGTAACTATCACATCTCATTTGGTGTAGTGGTACATTGCTGTGACTCTAGTGCACAGAGTCCTGGGTTCAAGACCTGGCAGGGCTGGTTGTTTTGTTGCTGGGCAGATCAGTGGCTGAATGAGATAGGGTGATTAAAGCAGTTTTAAGTGGGTTTGCGTGGTTTTGCGTGACATGCCGCAATGCCAAGAGATGGTTTGGTTCCCTTAACTTTGCTTTGTGCCACTTACTCCCGATTAAACCTACATTATTTCCAAAAAAAGAAAAGAAAAAAGGGGTGATAGGAAAGTGGTGAAATGGGAGCAAGCAGGGGGAAAAACATTATGAAAGGCAGCTAGGTATGTGTAGGACAGGTGTAGGAAAGGACCATAGCTATCCATTTCATGTGCAGCAACAGCTGATCATGATATGGACAATTTGGAATTTAGAGCCTCACATCCCACACTGAGGGGTGTGGGCAACATAAATGTGCTGAGTAATTTAAAGGTAAATTGATTAACGTCAGTGTACGTGGAGGCAAAATGGAGGGCTATGTAAAGGACATGATTTTTTGGAGGGACAGATACCCCCTTTGTTTTTCTCTTTAAGATGAGAGTGGTATGTTCAGGAAGGGTTGTAAGCAAGTTTGGGGAGGTAAGTTGGGTAGGAGAGGTTGCTTTTACAAATAGACAAGACAGCAGAGAGGGCTGGTGTATGATACATGAGGGGGTAAACACTATGGATGGGGAGGGTGGTTGAGAATCAGAGGGCCAAGTGCACCCAGACAGAAACAGTGGGACTGAGTTCCCCACCCATGGGCAGTCACCACTGCCCCTTCACAGCCCCAAAGGTGGCTGTGCTGGGGGTTGGACAATGGGGCCAGCCTGCCCCTCAAGGTGTGCCAGTCTGCCCTCTACCTGGCTCAGGCAAACATCCAAGTCATGTTGAATAACCCTGCGCACCAACTGTGGAAACTGTTGTCAGGTGACAGGGACCTCTCCACACCTGCCCCCAGGGGGGGACAAGCCCCATTCTCTGAGGTTGTTCCATCCAAGGGTGGTGCAGGAGCAGAGGAAGAGGCACACCACGTTGGGTCTCAGACATGCTGGGACCCAGTGCCACAGCCAGATGAGGCTGGCAGGTGGATCCACTGGGATCTGCCTATTCAAACCTGCTATAATGTTGAGGTTTTTCAAAGTGCATTGGTTAATCATGAAAAAAACATTTCAAGATTATTAATAACAGCATGCATGAGTGCTACAATGAACCAAGATTAAAAGAGTTGGAAAAAATGCATGGAAAACAGAACACATGCATAAATGGAATAACAGTTATTATTGTAACAGCATGTCAGAAACAGTTATGGCAACAGGCCACCAACAATGGAATTTGAACAAGGTATGCTAGTAGACAACCATTTAAATATATGAACAATAATAGAACACATGTCCCAACATTAGATTTGAGAACAACATACCCGTAGTATATGAATAATTATTATTGATGCAGATAAGGGGTGGGGAGGAGAAAAACAGTCCATTACCAGGTGTATAGGCCTTATTTTTCACAACAGTACTGCTCAATACTCTACAGGTCTGCCCTCACTTTACATCTACTTGAGGTCTATAGCTACTGGGGCATGTACATAACTGTCAATCTATCAACCTGAAATGCTATGAGGCAAGCTGTGACAGCTCTAGGTACATGAGTAGAGGGGACTCATATATGTCAGGTTTAAATATATGACTAACAAGGTGTACCCTGCACTGATGTTGTGTGAATGTGCTAATGGCAGACTTGCATTGAATTTATATATGTGCACAAGGTTACTGACAGCAGTGATCGCTAGCCATGACAGCATGACACTTGATGGACATTTATCGAAAAGAGTGCATGGTGCATATACCTATCCTGCTGCACTTTGTAGGCATGGGGTTGGGCACTGGAACATTTGTACACAGTTTACTAGTATAGCCTTCATACAGATAATACAAACATGTCTTTATCTGTGAGCTCTGTGGAGAAAATATTCTGTTAACACTACCTGACTGTTTCAACAATTACTCAGGATTACTTGAGTGTAACTAGAAACACATCTTCGTACCAGTCCCTGGATTCAAACCATGGTCTTTGTGTGCAAAACATAATAGTATATATCTATTTTTTATCACACTGAGCTACTGGGGCGCTGCTGTCTGTGGCTTGACTGATTTGTGCCTAAAACTCACTTGGTTACACAGTCTAACCTTGTAACATAAGTGGAGTGTCACAGAAGACTGTAGTGACAGTTGAACATACATGCCCAAGATTCATGCCTGATAGATAGTTAGTGAGCTACTTTGACTGCAGGTGTACACATTTAACCCCTAGTGGATGTGAATATGTGTGATCTGTACAGGCGATGGCAGGGTGTTGGGTTGCATAACCAACCTCTATACATTTGCACATCATATATTTGCAGTCTCCACATATTAAAGTCTCATACTTGCCTGCATCAGCATACCTACATTCCGGAATACATGTAGCTGAAATGCAAAGGTTAACACAATAAAATGTTGCAGGGAACACAGTCTAATACATTACACATTACTATTCAAGGTTCAGATCTTAGTGCAGAACATATATCAATGTTCCTTTTATCTTGTCTTACAGCTGCACATCTACAGTTTGCCATAACAGCTGCTTAGCAGACAAACCTCAGAGGCTTCATGCTCTTATAACCATATTTGCTGTGTAGCACCTGTACACTTGTATTTCTTCAACAGCAGACTAGATTAAACAAAACAGTTGGTGTGAATAAACTTTATTTAGGGTGATATGACACAGTGCGTTATTACATTCAAACATCTAAATTCAGCTGTACTGCATATCCTGTAGATGATGAATGTATGTCAGTTTTTACTTTCAGAGTAGCAAGCAACACTATACTTTATTGACAGATTCATCCCTACACACTATTACTACACTATTGGCTTTCTTTAATCAATAGTAGCTTGTTTGCTGCCTTCATCTATATTACACAGTACCTAGCATTAGTCACTTATATCAATATTGATCTAACAAGACTTTATTCAGTACACTCAGAACACAGTGTAACTAATGGAAGTAGACAATTGCATTTTGTTATTTATTGGACTATATATATATTGCATGTTATATCTGTACTCACCACACTGTTGGTGCAGCCTTAACAGTCATCCTGCATGGGCCTTGATGTTACAAACCCTCTTTTCTGCAGCTGTGGGGGGGGGGGGGCACACACCATTATGCATACCAGTTTATCAGACATTCATACTGCAATTTGATAAAGCAACACGTCAAATACTTACAAACTTCTGAGGCATGTTGGTCCCAAGCATCTCGGATCCATTGAGCCAAAAGATCTCCCGTCCTGCATTTCAGGTCATCATAATGGTGACAGACGTGCTCACCAGTGCGGGAGATGACAGTGGCATTGGTGAGCTCACTGCCAGACAGTTCCAGGCCTCAGGTTTGTATTATGAGCCCTGGTACTGGCACTGCAGCAGTTTATCATCATGGTTCTTAACAATGACCCCAGCCATGTCCCTGGACTCCAATATGCCCCAGCGCTGCACCTGAAAGCCTGCTCCTTCTCCTGCAACTGACATAGTTCCTACAGGGATCAAACTCTAACAGGTTCTGACTGTGTTCCTGCCTGTGCAGTTTAAATAAGGCCATATTCCCACATTTTGCCATAAATTGGACCATTTTTGAAAATGCTGAACAAAGCTCAGCAGTGCGCAAACCTACTAAGCTGAGTTGAGCACTACTTTAAGTGGCAAATGCTGAGAAGTGCTTAGCAGTGCACAAATCCACTTAGCTGAACTGAATACTGCTTATATATACATATATATATATATATATATATATATATATATATATTATATATATATATATATATATATATATATATATATATATATATATATATATATATTTATAAATATATATATATATATATATATATATATATATATATATATATATATATATATATACATATATAAAACAGTATTGTAACTTATTGTTCATTAATGTTATTTCATTCTTAGGTGCATCTATTTTATTATAGCTCCTAAACTTATGCATTTCACTACGTTATCTGTTCCTGCAACTTTATGGTATTGGACACTTGTTGTAACTGGGGCTTTTATACTCGGGTCTCCATTGCCAATGGGCTTCTGGTCAAGCTGGACCACCACAGTTAATATATTTCAATGTATAGAAAACAAATAAAAAACATTTACAACATCTCTCTATCACATGTAAAAAGCTGAATGGTCAGGATTCAACCCTTACACCTAATGTAGGGTGCCCGAACCATTCAGCCAGTGAGAATCTGCTGTTAAACTGCTGTGTATACCTCTTATTTTCATTTAAGCATTGTTGAGCACCATGTCACACTGTGCAAACCCTCACAGCTATGCTTAAACTTGACCTTTTTGACAAACATTAAAAACATCTGTTTTTTATTTTTAGATGTCTGGCACATGTTCCTTGCAAATGTCAATAACTACATCAGTAAATAAAATTAACATTAATATAGAAATGCATTCCAATATAAAAGCTAAATAGACTGTCTTGGTATTCAAACCATGTACCTACTACATACGTAGCCATGACTCTAACCACTCAGCTAACTCAGCTGTGATCATTTTAGCTATACAGTTGTATATAACTTCTTCATACGTTTATGAACTGTTGAACAAAGCACCGCAACATGCAAACCTGCTCAACTATGCTTAAACTTTAAAGAAATAAAAATAAAAAAATGTATCCATTATTTACATGTTAAACATTACACTTCAGTTTATTATATAAGTGTCCAAGGACTCTTTTTGTTATTGTTTTACTGCCGTGCAGCACCTTCAAAATCCAGGGGATGTGGTATTGCATGGCGGTCAGGAACTTTAATGGAAATGACAGCAACTTGGATGGAAATGACAGCAGAAATCACACCTGTGTTCCAACTGTGTGTGTAGCACAATGTGTAAATACATTAAGCTATACAATATATAAGCTATATAAAGCATGATTAGAGTTCAGCAGCAGTTAGTTTTACTGAGGTAGGATGATAATGAGTATTAACAGAAGGAGTATATTTTAACTACTACTTGTTACATTTGCATGTTACTCACCTGCAGACAAACACAATTCACTGCTTAAGGGAAAAAAATAAACATTTCATTTGGCTCAGCTTCCTTTGCATTAGGCTAGGCAGTGATGCACTCTGAACAGTACTGATTGTAAAAAATATAGCTGTGGCCTAGCTTTCTCTGTGTCACCGGGTGTAAATTCATTGCCAGACAACAGGTAAGTCAGGGTTCTAATCCAGCACACAGCACTCTTTCATTAAGGGTGTTCCACTGTAATAAGACAATTCTACATACCAATACCTATGTATAGCAGGTTGATTGCACATATACATGGTATCATATCTATTATTTCTGTAACTAGTGTAGCATGACAGTGATGATTATGCAATTATAATTGCATTTCCAGACTTGGGATAGACTTCATAGTTTACTGACAATAATCTACACATCTCCCATACTACAAGTATAACTGTGAAGCAGACCGTATTGTGCGGTCTGAACCAGAACTCAAAAATCTACAATGAAAGTAATACAAGTACATCCATTTCCAGCATATTGTCACACATTACTCTTGCATTACACCTGAGAATGCATAAGCCAGGACCTTGTCATGTCACACACATGCAGGGTCCATTGAAGTATAACACCACTCATTCTTTAAAGAGTATATTTGTAATGACCATGGTTGGCAAACACTTCTTGTGTAGTAATTAATAAAAATCACCTATTTGGAAATATATGTATTTTCTTCTTTGCATAGGTTTAAATCCCACATTGTACAAATTACTTTTAACACTGTGTAAAGCCCCACAAAATATATGTCAAGTCATACCACTGATCCCCCAAAGTCATGTTTTAAAAGTCAAGTCATTTAACATATTAGTCTTGACCACTGGACAAGGTGTCTTTAGGTATAGCAGCACACATGCCATAAATTAAAGCCAAGTGTCACATTATCCTTCCAGTTTCATAAACTCCCTTCAACTCTGTTTGGCAATGTTCCTCTCCACTGAACATCACACAAACATATTTGGCATGGTTGTGCAGGTTTGTGCACTGGCCATAAAATGCAATATCACAAATTGGCAGGAAAACACTTTTACTGTTGTTGGAAGCTCTTTAAAGACATGTCAGGAGAAGGGAGGAATGATGCCAAAGTCAGAGCACTAAGCTGAAGTGTGGAGGGGTTCAAATATTTGTTGTACTCCTTATAAAGTGCTACAGCCATAGGCTGCTACAGGTGGACTGTACCGGGTCTCAGTATAAGGCTGAGGCTTGGAACAGTCTAGCCAAGGCTGTCTCCAGTGTGACTGGCATATCACATACTGGGGAGCAACGCAGGCACCATTATTATGACCTGAAATGGCACAAGCAGGTACAACTATGCATAATGCTTTCATGTCTCTTTTTCTCTCCTTCTTTACTTTACAGCTGCTCAGAAAATTTCAGCAAAAAGGGAAGCATATGTTGAGAGATTAGAAAGACTCAGAGATGCAAGGAGTATGTATGCAGCACAAAGGAACATGACTGTATTAAAATTATTGCTCTTCAATATATTACTAGCAACTTAAGCATATAGATTTTAACTGTAAAAGCAAGCATGCATTCTTTCTTCTGTAGCTCTTGGTAATTGCATTAGGCAAATGTGAGAGTATATTCAGATTTAGTGGGTTCAGTTTCAACAAGTAACAAATAAATTCAAATTCCAACAATATAATTTTTTAGTTTTAATTTCAGAAATATTAGCTTTAATGCCATGTTGATAACTTAATCTGTAGCATCTTTAAAAGTATATATGCAATATGTGCATATTGCAAAGATTACTTGAAGCAATTCACAATCCTTTTTGGGATTGGGAAAGCTGGATAGCTAATATAATAATAAAAGTATATTTATTGCAATAAAGCATTTGAATGTGACATATAATGGTTTTCTTTTTTATCTCACCTCACCCTTTATCTCTCTCTCTCTTTTAAACAAATGGAAACACACCGTTCTGATGTCTTACACTTCTGCCAACAAACAAAATGCTTTTCAGCACAGGGAGGTAGGCCAGCTGCTGAAGCTCAGCCTGCCAACCCTCCAACAGCTGCCACACCAACACCCAGCACCTCCAGGAAAACACCTGGTAGTACTGCCTCCACAGCCTCCACACTGCCTGACCCATCCACATCAGGTAGCATTGTCCGAGCATCTGGTGCATTGGTACCCCACTGGGAGTACTGCTGGAGGTGGTGATTACATCAGCCACCAAGAGCTGGCAGGGATGGTGCATGATATGAAAGAAACTGTCATTTGTGTCCCCCCCTCAGCCTTTTTGAGAGGTCATTCCTTTGAATGAAAAAAAAAGACTCCCATGTCAAGCAGTCTCACAGGGAACCGAGTAAGGAGACACTGCTGACAGTGCTGAGGGTGAGGACTAGGTTCTCACTGTTCCCATGACATGCATGTGCCTCAGTTTCCCCCTAGCTATCCCCAATCATGTTGCCCCCTATCTTTTGTGTCCATCACCATCCCTGTGTCTGTCTTTTTGTCCTGTTTGTCTGCACCTGCTTCCTCACCTAACCTACCTACCTGATCCTGACATTCCTATGTCCTTTTCCCAACATTCTTCTTTTTTTGAAATGCTAAAAAAAAATGTCCCATACATAGCTCTCCACTTTGCATGTATGTTTTATCAACACAATCTGGTCCAATTGGCTATACAACTTGATTACATTGTTGTCACCTAGCTGTGTTGTGCTGACAGTTCAAAGTCATCCAATTTTCTATAAATGCTCACATTACAGTGTTAAAGAAGTGGATTGCTACAGTTCTTTCCCAATTCCCCACTGCAAATCCCTTTATTGCTTCCCCTTTGTTCTAACTCTGCTTGTCTCCATTTCACCCCTTCCCTATCTACCCAATTTTCAAACCTTTAATCTGCTCAAAAAACAGAATCACACACCACACTCATGGCAAGGCTTTACTATTTGTCCTCTCCATTTGTGTAGAGCTTGGCATTGCACATCAGTGCTGAGTGGCGTTGATTGGCTGCTCATGTCCTATGGCAAAACCTGGTAAGTTCTTGCCATCATCCACTCTTTTCTGGTTATCTCCATGCAATGTTACTGAAACTTGCTGCTTTAAGGGAGTACAGTGTTAAAGCAGAGTAAAGGCAGTACTTTGAAACATTTTCTCTGAAAGTTCTTTAGACTGCTGAATGTAACAAATGGAACTTCTATGTATAGTGTTGACATAAATCACTTGACTAAAGTTTTTTTTCTGTTTGTTTGTTTTGACAATAGCTTCTCTCATCATTTCTCAGTGTGATGTTATATGTGTATGATATATTTAGTCACCTGCATATTAAAATTTGCCACAGTTTTGATTTTTCATGGAAATATATTGATTAGTGCCGAAAAATGAGTATCTGAAGTGACATCCATCCCCACCACTATCACATATTTATCTAATCTTGTTTTGCTTGCATAAGTTTTTTGTCCCTCTCCTAAGCCTTCTTTATCCCTATTTCAGTCACTTCATGCTACACTGCATGTATGGTTAATAACAACAACAGAGAAATAAATGACCATTAATGTGCCATTAAACAAAACACTGCTAGGATTATACTCATATCTCCTTGTATTCATTCCATAACTGCAATTCCTATTTATGTGTGTATCTATTGGGTTGAAGAATGGTCTCTGCAGACTGACTTGACTGTGCTGATGGATAATACTAACATGTTGCTTTATTTCAATAGTTTATCAGTGCTCATGTACTATGGAATGTTTTAAAATCATCTGCAGGATTTTGTCTGTGGCATGCTCAAGTGGTGATGGATGAATCTTCATCTAATGTGATGTGAAACTGTCTTTACTGTGACAAAGCATACTGCTCGCAGTTTTCAGGATATCTGGCCATACACAAATAGCAGTCTGAGGAGTCATAATAATCATTTCAAAAGATGTGTCATTTCTAGAAAGCTGTACACACAATTAAATAGTGATTTGCCATGAGTACTGCCAAACAGCTAATAGTTGTAAAAAAGTATTGAGGTAGGCACTGCTGATAAAACAAAAACTTTTGGAAGACACATACTTTACTGTAGTCACCGATTGTCACATTTGTAGTCCTTATCACATTTACTTAGTTAATACCATCTTGACACCATTTCTAATAAAAAAAAAAAAAAAAAAACAGAATGATCTGGATTTGAATCCTGTTCTTATCTGTGCTTTCACCAGGAGTTTGCAACTCTTACACCTGGTGCCACAGGGAAAACTAGGGAGCAAATGCATTTTTCACACTCAGTACTATCCAGAGTACTGACAGCTACACGTCAACACTTAGACTGTTTGTGTGCAGTGAGGTGAACCAATTGACATATTACTATTTTTTGCATTTAAGCAGAGAACTGTGTTTGCATATCACTTAACTAAACTCAGATGGGCAAGTCAATAGCAACAGTTATTTATGTAATAAAAAGTATGACACAGTATTTCCAATATAAACTACAGCATGAACTGTATACTATCTGTCAGCTATTTCTCTCATAACATATCTTCCCAACTGCTTCACAAGTTTAAGTCAAATTCAAGAAATGGGAATCATGGATGTGCTGACACTTTGCCATCATCTGCACAAATAAGTTTCTCGCCAATGCACTATGTAAAAATGTGTTTAGCATGTCTTACTATGGTTATTGGTCAGTTATCTTCCATCACATAGAAAGGCATTCACAAACACAATAGAAGGACATGGATGTTTGCATCACTACTTACTCAGAGTCATGTGTGTCCTGCAGCAGTGTACTTGCAAATGATATATCAGTGAATGGTCACTTTCAAGGACACTATAAAAGTAAAGAGCATAACTGCATTGTTACATTTAATATGGGTTTATACTGACACTGGACATTGGTCATTCATGATCATATCACATCAATATTGTTAGGATTTCTTTTAATGTGTTCTTGCACATTGCAATCACTACCTTAGATCTGTTCCCACTACGTACATAAGATATCTACTCAATAAACTAAAGCCATGATCTCCCTCGGCTGATAATCTACCATCCCTCTTCCTTAAAGTTGCCACTAGCACTATAGCCTTCCCTATTTCCATCCTGATCAGCCAATCTATTTGAAAATCCACCATCCCCACCATATGGAAAAAAAAAGTATTTACTATACCAATCCACAAGGAAGGACACTCCAATTACTTCTCTAACTACAGGCACATAGCCAGCCTGCACCCCCCTCTAAACTTCTTGAAAAATGTATACATAAGCATGGCCTTGATTATTTTCTTCAGGAAAATCTGCCCACTCCTACCAAGCATGGTTTCCCCCCTAACCATAGCACAACTACTGCTCTTATTTGCTTCATACAAACTATCTCTCAAGCCAGAGACAACAGTAAACTTGTTTCCCGTGTATATTTAGACTTCTCGAACACCTTTAACACTGTCCCTCACACAAAACACCTTATCAAATTGTCTGATCTTAGTCTATCTTACTCCTTTCTTAAATGATTCTCAAACTACCACTCTAACAGACAGTCCATCAAATGTTTCTCCTTCTCAGCCTTCCTCCTCATCAATACAGGTGTACCTCAGGGTTCCATTCTCGGTCCTCTGCTATTTAATATCTTCACTAACTATCTGCACAATTCCTTCTCTCATACAATATGCAGATGGTTTAACTATCATCTCTATTTCAGAAAATCTATCTCACCTACAGACTTTAATCCAACTCTTTCAACTCTGTCATAATTTGGTTAACTGACAATCAACTCATACTTAATCCCAAGAAAACTAAACTTCTTTTGTTCCTCCCAAAATCTCTTTCTAATCATAAATCTTAATTTACCATCAGATGGCTTGACAACACTGTTATTAATGTTGAAACACGTACCAAGCTCCTGGGTGCTATTACTGAAGATCAGTTTACATTTGATCTACACATCCATATTTGCAGAAAAAAGACTCACCAAAACTGTGCTTGTTCTCTTGAAACAAAAATTTACTTACCAAAGTCTCTAGACTCTCCATCACCTATGCCTACTTTCTTCCCAGTCTACTGTATGCCTCAATGATCCTAACTAACCTAAAGTCCTCTCTAAAGTCTAAGCTTGAACTCACTTATAATAAAGTTGCTAAATTCACTACAATGCAACCTTACAATCCTCACCACTGCTTTTCTCTCAAATAACTTTGCTGGCTTGAACTCCCCACAAGCTCTTACTTCCTCATCTGCTCCTTATTCACTCCCATCCTCAACAAACCTACCTTCTGCCCTGCAATCTCTTTCCTCATCTCCATATATACTCCAGCTTGCTCTCTCCAGAGCTCAAACCAGTTCCTCTTGGATATCTATAAACCCAAAAAACAACCGAATAACATCTATATAGCTACTCTGTTGCTTTAGCTAGGAACAAACTCCCTCTGTCCATCAGAACTATACCTAATACCCATAACTTCGAAAAGGCCCTAAAGAAATGTCACTCAACTCAAGGATCTACTCCTGCTAAAGTCCAAACTAATGCTCTGACTCTTAATCATTTTAATTTCTCTTAACCTTCCATCCTCTACTTCCCTTACTACTTTTAGCATACCACTATTTACTTTCAGATTACTTTTTTATATTGCCTGTGTACTGCTCTCATCTTCTCTCCCTAGCTGTACTATTTTCTTTCCTACATTTTTCAATTGAGCATCCTTACTTGCTCTACTTTGTACTACAGTTGGACATCTCTGTGTCACTATAGTAACCATCATTGACTTCTTGTATCTTTTACTACCCTGCTTATTCAATTAATAATTTAAGTATTGTGTGTATTGTATTTGAGATTTTTTTGGTAGCTTCAGTCTCCTCTGTACTAGAGTATGCACTTGCATTTGAAACGTTTCTGATTATATTGTAATACATTGCCTTGCCACGTTTTCTTTGTGGAGCTTTTTTCCCCAGGCCTCCACTGAAAATGTGCTCAAGCTTAGTTGGGTATACCTGATTAACAAATGTCTAACTAAGTAAATAAATAAATGAAGTCCAGCCTTTGCACACGTCTCTTAACAGTATATGTTACCTATGACATTATGCTGATGTCATCCGCAATAAAGTTCACAACGGCAATGATAATATTAGACTTCTGTAATGGTGTGAATGTTAGGTACTGTGCTCTCCAGCTGGAATAAGTAGTTAGGTAGGGGTTAAAATGGCATATTAGTCAACTTGTGTGTGCTTGTATGTCTAACTGTGTGTGTGTGTGTGTGTGTGTGTGTGTGTGTGTGTGTGTGTGTGTGTGTGTGTGTGTGTGTGTGTGTGTGTGAGTGTGTGTGTGTGTGTGTGTGTGTGTGTGTGTGTGTGTGTGTGTGTGTAGTCAGAAGAACATGACTCTATGACCTAATGTCCTCACTCAAGTATCATTTAGAACACTTTTTTACAGTGGCACTTGACTATTCAAAAAGTTAATGCAGCCTCCGAACATTTTTTTCAAAACATACATTAATGATGTCATCCTCTACAAAGTGCACTCTTACATTATTAAAACTAGGCTTGTGCTGTGGTGGTAGCATAAAGTACTATGCTTTCCAGCTTGAATAGCTAGATAGTTAGGGGTTCAAATCTCACAGCAGTCAAAGTGAGTGTGTGAGTGTGCATGTTCATTCTTCTATCCATCTGTACACATTTAACCCCTAGTGGATGTGAATATGTGTGATCTATACAGGCAATGGCAGAGTGCTGGGTTGCATAACCAACCTCTATACATTTGCACATCATATATTTGCAGTCTCCACATATTAAAGTATCATACTTGCCTGCATCAGCATACCTACATTCCAGAATGCATGTAGCTGAAATGCAAAGGTTAACACAATAAAATGCTGCAGGGAACACAGTCTAATACATTACACATTACTATTCAAGGTTCAGATCTTAGTGCAGAACATATATCAATTTTCCTTTTATCTTGTCTTACAGCTGCACATCTACAGTTTCCATAACAGCTGCTTAGCAGACAAACCTCAGAGGCTTCATGCTCTCATAACCATATTTGCTGTGTAGCACCTGTACACTTGTATTTCTTCAACAGCAGACTAGATTAAACACAACAGTTGGTGTGAATAAACTTTATTTAGGGTGATATGACACAGTGCATTATTACATTCAAACATCTAAATTTAGCTGTACTGCATATCCTGTAGATGATGAATGTATGTCAGTTTTTACTTTCAGGGTAGCAAGCAACACTATACTTTATTGACAGATTCATCCCTACACACTATTACTACACTATTGGCTTTCTTTAATCAATAGTAGCTTGTTTGCTGCCTTCATCTATATTACACAGTACCTAGCATTAGTCACTTATATCAATATTGGTCTAACAAGACTTTATTCAGTACACTCAGAACACAGTGTAACTAATGGAAGTAGACAATTGCATTTTCTTATTTATTGGACTATATATATTGCATGTTATATCTGTACTCACCACACTGTCGGTGCAGCCTTACCAGTCATCCTGCATGGTCCTTGATGTTACGAACCCTCTTCTCTGCAGCTGTGGGGGACACACACACACCATTATGCATACCAGTTTATCAGACATTCATACTACAATTTGATAAAGCAACACGTCAAATACTTACAAACTTCTGAGGCATGTTGGTCCCAAGCATCTTAGATCCATTGAGCCAAAAGATCTCCCATCCTGCATTTCAGGTCATCATAATGGTGACAGACCTGCTCACCAGTGCGGGAGATGACAGTGGCATTGGTGAGCTCACTGCCAGACAGTTCCAGGCCTCAGGTTTGTATTATTAGCCCTGGTACTGGCTCTGCAGCAGTTTATCATCATGGTTCTTAACAATGACCCCAGCCATGACCCTGGACTCCAATATGCCCCAGCGCTGCACCCGAAAGCCTGCTCCTTCTCCTGCATCTGACATAGTTCCTACAGGGATCAAACTCTAACAGGTTCTGACTGTGTTCCTGCCTGTGCAGTTTAAATAAAGCCATATTCCCACCCTTTGCCATAAATTGGACCATTTTTGAAAATGCTGAGCAAAGCTCAGCAGTGCACAAACCTACTAAGCTGAGTTGAGCACTACTTTAAGTGGCAAATGCTGAGTAGTGCTTAGCAGTGCACAAATCCACTTAGCTGAACTGAATACTGCTTATATATATATATATATATATATATATATATATATATATATATATAGATATATATATATATATAAAACAGTATTGTAACTCATTGTTCATTAATGTTATTTCATTCTTAGGTGCATCTATTTTATTATAGCTCCTAAACTTATGCATTTCACTACGTTATCTGTTCCTGCAACTTTATGGTATTGGACACTTGTGTGTAACTGGGGCTTTTATACTCGGGTCTCCATTGCCAATGGGCTTCTGGTCAAGCTGGACCACCACAGTTAATATATTTCAATGTATATAAAACAAAGAAAAAACATTTACAACATTTCCCTATCACATGTAAAAAGCTGAATGGTCAGGATTCGACCCTTGCACCTAATGTAGGGAGCCCGAACCATTCAGCCAGTGAGAATCTGCTGTTAAACTGCTGTGTATACCTCTTATTTTCATTTAAGCATTGTTGAGCACCATGTCACACTGTGCAAACCCTCTCAGCTATGCTTAAGCCTGACGTTTTTGACAAACATTAAAAGCATCTGTTTTTTATTTTTAGATGACTGGCACATGTTCCTTGCAAATGTCAATAACTACATCAGTAAATAAAATTAACATTAATATAAAAATGCATTCCAATGTAAAAGCTAAATATACTGTCTTGGTATTCGAACCATGTACCTACTATATACGTAGCCATGACTCTAACCACTCAGCTAACTCAGCTGTGATCATTTTAGCTATACAGTTGTATATAACTTCTTCATATGTTTATGAACTGTTGAGCAAAGCACCGCAACATGCAAACCTGCTCAACTATGCTTAAACTTTAAAGAAATAAAAATAAAAAAATGTATCCATTATTTACATGTTAAACATTACACTTCAATTTATTATATAAGTGTCCAAGGACTCTTTTTGTTATTGTTTTACTGCCGTACAGCACCTTCAAAATCTAGGGGGTGTGGTATTGCATGGCGGTCAGCAACTTTAATGGAAATGACAGCAACTTGGATGGAAATGACAGCAGAAATCACACCTGTGTCCCAACTGTGTGTGTAGCACAATGTGTAAATACATTAAGCTATACAATATATAAGCTATATAAAGCATGATTAGAGTTCAGCAGCAGTTAGTTTTACTGAGGTAGGATGATAATGAGTATTAACAGAAGGAGTATATTTTAACTACTACTTGTTACTTGTTACATTTGCATGTTACTCATCTGCAGACAAACACAATTCACTGCTTAAGGGAAAAAAATAAACATTTCATTTGGCTCAGCTTCCTTTGCATTAGGCTAGGCAGTGATGCACTCTGAACAGTACTGATTGTAAAAAATATAGCTGTGGCCTAGCTTTCTCTGTGTCACCGGGTGTAAATTCATTGCCAGACAACAGGTGAGCCAGAGTTCTAATCCAGCACACAGCATTCTTTCATTAAGGGTGTCCCACTGTAATAAGACAATTCTACATACCAATACCTATGTATAGCAGGTTGATTGCACATATACATGGTATCATTTCTATTATTTCTGTAACTAGTGTAGCATGACAGTGATGATTATGCAATTATAATTGCATTTCCAGACTTGGGAGAGACTTCATAGTTTACTGACAATAATCTACACACCTCCCATACTACAAGTATAACTGTGAAACAGACCGTATTGTGCGGTCTGAACCAGAACTCAAAAATCTACAATGAAAGTAATACAAGTACCTCCATTTCCAGCGTATTGTCACACATTACTCTTGCATTACACCTGAGAATGCATAAGCCAGGACCTTGTCATGTCACACACATACAGGGTCAATTGAAGTATAACACCACTCATTCTTTAAAGAGTATATTTGTAATGACCATGGTTGGCAAACACTTCTTGTGTAGCAATTAATAAAAATCACCTATTTGGAAATATATGTATTTTCTTCTTTGCATAGGTTTAAATCCCACATTGTACAAATTACTTTTAACACTGTGTAAAGCCCCACAAAATATATGTCAAGTCATACCACTGATCCCCCAAAGTCATGTTTTAAAAGACAAGTCATTTAATATATTAGTGTTGACCACTGGACAAGGTGTCTTTAGGTATAGCAGCACACATGCCATAAATTAATGCCAAGTGTCACATTATCCTTCCAGTTTCATAAACTCCCTTCAGCTCTGTTTGGCAATGTTCCTCTCCACTGAACATCACACAAACATATTTGGCATGGTTGTGCAGGTTTGTGCACTGGCCATAAAATGCAATATCAAAAATTGGCAGGAAAACACTTTTACTGTTGTTGGAAGCTCTTTAAAGACATGTCAGAAGAAGGGAGGAATGGTGCCAAAGTCAGAGCACTAAGCTGAGGTGTGGAGGAGTTCAAATATTTGCTGCACTCTTTATAAAGTGCTACAGCCATAGGCTGCAACAGTTGGACTGTACAGGGTCTCAGTATAACACTGAGGCTTGGAACAGTCTAGCCAAGGCTGTCTCCAGTGTGACTGGCATATCACATACAGGGGAGCAACGCAGGTACCATTATAATGACCTGAAGTGGCACAAGCAGGTATAACTATGCATAATGCTTTCATGTCTCTTTTTCTCTCCTTCTTTATTTTACAGCTGCTCAGAAAATTTCAGCAAACAGGGAAGTATATTTTGAGAGATTAGAAAGACTCAGAGATGCAAGGAGTATGTATGCAGCACAAAGGAACATGATTGTATTAAAATTATTGCTCTTCAATATATTACTAGCAACTTAAGCATATAGATTTTAACTGTAAAAGCAAGCATGCATTCTTTCTTCTGTAGCTCTTGGTAATTGCATTAGGCAAATGTGAGAGTATATTCAGATTTGGTGGGTTCAGTTTCAACAAGTAACAAATAAATTCAAATTCCAACAATATAATTTTTTAGTTTTAATTCCAGAAATATTAGCTTTAATGCCATGTTGATAACTTAATCTGTAGTATCTTTAAAAGTATATATACAATATGTGCATATTGCAAAGATTACTTGAAACAATTCACAATCCTTTTTGGGATTGGGAAAGCTGGATAGCTAATATAATAATAAAAATATATTTATTGCAATAAAGCATTTGAATGTGACATATAATGGTTTTCTTTTTTGTCTCACCTCACCCTTTATCTCTCTCTCTCTTTTAAACAAATGGAAACACACCATTCTGATGTCTTACACTTCTGCCAACAAACAAAATGCTTTTCAGCACAGGGAGGTAGGCCAGCTGCTGAAGCTCAGCCTGCCAACCGTCCATCAGCTGCCACACCAACACCCAGCACCTCCAGGAAAACATCTGGCAGTACTGCCTCCACAGCATCCACACTGCCTGACCCATCCACATCAGGTAGCATTATCCCAGCTTCTGGTGCATTGGTACCCCACTGGGAGTACTGCTGGAGGTGGTGATTACATCAGCCACCAAGAGCTGGCAGGGATGGTGCATGATATGATAGAAACTGTCATTTGTGCCCCCCCCCCATCCTTTTTGAGAGGTCATTCCTTAGAATGAAAAAAAAAGACTCCCATGTCAAGCAGTCTCACAGGGAACCGAGTAAGGAGACACTGCTGACAGTGCTGAGGGTGAGGACTAGGTTCTCACTGTTCCCATGACATGCATGTGCCTCAGTTTCCCCCTAGCTATCCCCAATCATGTTGCCCCCTATCTTTTGTGTCCATCACCATCCCTGTGTATGCCTTTTTGTCCTGTTTGTCTGCACCTGCTTCCTCACCTAACCTACCTACCTGATCCTGACATTCCTATGTCCTTTTCCCAACATTCTTCTTTTTTTGAAATGCTAAAAAAAATGTCCCATACATAGCTCTCCACTTTGCATGTATGTTTTATCAACACAATCTGGTCCAATTGGCTATACAACTTGATTACATTATTGTCACCTATCTGTGTTGTGCTGACAGTTCAAAGTCATCCAATTTTCTATAAATGCACACATTACAGTGTTAAAGAAGTGGATTGCTACAGTTCTTTCCCAATTCCCCACTGCAAATCCCTTTATTGCTTCCCCTTTGTTCTAACTCTGCTTGTCTCCATTTCACCCCTTCCCTATCTACCCCATTTCCAAACCTTTAATCTGGTCAAAAAACAGAATCACACACCACACTCATGGCAATGCTTTACTATTTGTCCTTTGCATTTGTGCAGAGCTTGGCATTGCACATCAGTGCTGAGTGGCGTTGATTAGCTGCTCATGTCCTATGGCAAAACCTGGTAAGTTTTTGCCATCATCCACTCTTTTCTGGTTATCTCCATGCAATGTTACTTAAACTTGCTGCTTTGAGGGAGTACAGTGTTAAAGCAGAGTAAAGGCAGTACTTTGAAACATTTACTCTGAAAGTTCTTTAGACTGCTAAATGTAACAAAATGGAACTTCTATGTATAGTGTTGACATAAATCACTTGACTAAAGTTTTTTTTCTGTTTGTTTGTTTTGACAATAGCTTCAAGAGTTTGATTTCAGATACATCTCTCATCATTTCTCAGTGTGATGTTATATGTGTATGATATATTTAGTCACCTGCATATTAAAATTTGCCACAGTTTTGATTTTTCATGGAAATATATTGATTAGTGCCGAAAAATGAGTATCTGAAGTGACATCCATCCCCACCACTATCACATATTTATCTAATCTTGTTTTGCTTGCATAAGTTTTTTGTCCCTCTCCTAAGCCTTCTTTATCCCTATTTCAGTCACTTCATGCTACACTGCATGTATGGTTAATAACAACAACAGAGAAATAAATGACCAGTAATGTGCCATTAAACAAAACACTGCTAGGATTATGCTCATATCTCCTTGTATTCATTCCATAACTGCAATTCCTCTTTATGTGTGTATCTATTGGGTTGATGAATGGTCTCTGCAGACTGACTTGACTGTGCTGATGGATAATACTAACATGTTGCCTTATTTCAATAGTTTATCAGTGCTCATGTACTATGGAATGTTTTAAAATGATCTGCAGGATTTTGTCTGTGGCATGCTCAAGTGGTGATGGATGAATCTTCATCTAATGTGATGTGAAACTGTCTTTACTGTGACAAAGCATACTGCTCACAGTTTTCAGGATATCTGGCCATACACAAATAGCAGTCTGAGGAGTCATAATAATAATTTCAAAAGATGTGTCATTTCTAGAAAGCTGTACACACAATTAAATAATGATTTGCCATGAGTCCTGCAAAACAGCTAATAGTTGTAAAAATGTATTGAGGTAGGCATTGCTGATAAAACAAAAACTTGTGGAAGACACATACTTTACTGTAGTCACTGATTGTCACATTTGCAGTTCTTATCACATTTACTTAGCTAATACCATCTTGACACCATTTCTAATGAAAAAAAAAAAAAAAAAAAACAGAATGATCTGGATTTGAATCTTGTTCTTATCTGTGCTTTCACCAGGAGTTTGCAACTCTTACACCTGGTGCCACAGGGAAAACTAGGGAGCAAATGCATTTTTCACACTCAGTACTATCCAGAGTACTGACAGCTACACGTCAACACTTAGACTGTTTGTGTGCAGTGAGGTGAACCAATTGACATATTACTATTTTTTTGCATTTAAGCAGAGAACTGTGTTTGCATATCACTTAACTAAACTCAGATGGGCAAGTCAATAGCAACAGTTATTTATGTAATAAAAAGTATGACACAGTATTTCCAATATAAACCAGTATGAACTGTATACTATCTGTCAGCTATTTCTCTCATAACATATCTTCATAACTGCTTCACAAGTTTAAGTCAAATTCAAGAAATGGGAATCATGGATGTGCTGACACTTTGCCATCATCTGCACAAATAAGTTTCTCGCCAATGCACTATGTAAAAATGTGTTTAGCATGTCTTACTATGGTTATTGGTCAGTTATCTTCCATCACATAGAAAGGCATTCACAAACACAATAGAAGGACATGGATGTTTGCATCACTACTTACTCAGAGTCACGTGTGCCCTGCATCAGTGTACTTGCAAATGATAAATCAGTGAATGGTCACTTTCAAGGACACTATAAAAATAAAGAGCATAACTGCATTGTTACATTTATTATGGGTTTATACTGACACTGGTCATTGATCATTCATGATCATATCACATCAATATTGTTAGGATTTCTTTTAATGTGTTCTTGTACATTGCAATCACTACCTTAGATCTGTTCCCACTACTTACATAAGATATCTACTCAATAAACTAAAGCCATCATCTCCCTTGGCTGATAATCTACCATCCCTCTTCCTTAAAGTTGCCACTAGCACTATAGCCTTCCCTATTTCCATCCTGATCAACCAATCTATTTGAAAATCCACCATCCCCACCATATGGAAAAAAAAAGTATTTACTATACCAATCCACAAGGAAGGACACTCCAATTACTTCTCTAACTACAGGCACATAGCCAGCCTGCCCCCCCCCCTCTAAACTTCTTGAAAAATGTATACATAAGCATGGCCTTGATTATTTTCTTCAGGAAAATCTGCCCACTCCTACCTAGCATGGCTTCCCCCCTAACCATAGCACAACTACTGCTCTTATTTCCTTCATACAAACTATCTCTCAAGCCAGAGACAACAGTAAACTTGTTTTTCATGTATTTTTAGACTTCTCGAACACCTTTAACACTGTCCCTCACACAAAACACCTTCTCAAATTGTCTGATCTTAGTCTATCTTACTCCTTTCTTAAATGATTCTCAAACTACCACTCTAACAGACAGTCCAGCAAATGTTTTTCCTTCTCAGCCTTCCTCCTCATCAATACAGGTGTACGTCAGGGTTCCATTCTCGGTTCTCTGCTATTTAATATCTTCACTAACTATCTGCACACTTCCTTCTCTCATACAATATGCAGATGGTTTAACTATCATCTCTATTTCAGACAATCTATCTCACCTACAGACTTAACCCAACTCTTTCAACTCTGTCATAATTTGGTTAACTGACAATCAACTCATACTTAATCCCAAGAAAACTAAACTTCTTTTGTTCCTCCCAAAATCTCTTTCTAATCATAAATCTTAATTTACCATCAGATGACTTGACAACACTGTTATTAATGTTGAAACACATACCAAGCTCCTGGGTGCTATTACTGAAGATCAGTTTACATTTGATCTACACATCCATTATTTGCAGAAAAAAGACTCACCAAAACTGTGCTTGTTCTATTGAAACAAAAATTTACTTACCAAAGTCTCTAGACTCTCCATCACCTATGCCTACTTTCTTCCCAGTCTACTGTATGCTTCAATGATCCTAACTAACCTACAATCCTCTCTAAAGTCTAAGCTTGAACTCAGTTATAATAAAGTTGCTAGATTCACTACAAAGCAACCTTACAATCCTCACCACTGCCTTTATCTCAAATAACTTTGCTGGCTTGAACTCCCCACAAGCTCTTACTTCCTCATCTGCTCCTTATTCACTCCTATCCTCAACAAACCTACCTTCTGCCCTGCAATCTCTTTCCTCATCTCCATATATACTCCAGCTTGCTCTTTCCAGAGCTCAAACCGGTTCCTCTTGGATATCTATAAACCCAAAAAACAATTGACTAACATCTATACAGCTACTCTGTTGCTTTAGCTAGGAACAAACTCCCTCTGTCCATCAGAACTATACCTAATACCAATAACTTCAAAAAGGCCTTAAAGAAATGTTACTCAACTCAAGGATCTACTCCTGCTAATGCCCAAACGAATGCTCTGACTCTTAGTCATTTTAATTTCTCTAAACCTTCCATCCTCTACTTCCCTTACTACTTTTAGCATACCACTATTTACTATCAGATTACTTTTTTATATTGCCTGTGTACTGCTCTCATCTTCTCTCCCTAGCTGTACTATTTTCTTTCCTACATTTTTCCATTGAGCATCCTTATTTGCTCTACTTTGTACTACAGTTGGACATCTCTGTGTCACTATAGTAACCATCATTGACTTTTTGTATCTTTTACTACCCTGCTTATTCAATTAATAATTCAAGTATTGTGTGTATTGTATTTGAGATTTTTTTGGTAGCTTCAGTCTCCTCTGTACTAGAGTATGTACTTGTATTTGAAACGTTTCTGATTATATTGTAATACACTGCCTTGCCAAGTTTTCTTTGTGGAGCTTGTTTCCCCAGGCCTCTACTGAAAATGTGCTCAGGCTCAGTCGGACATACCTGATTAACAAATGTCTAACTAAGTAAATAAATAAATGAAGTCCAGCCTTTGCACACGTCTCTTAACAGTATATGTTACCTATGACATTATGCTGATGTCATCCGCTATAAAGTTCACAACGGCAATGATAATATTAGACTTCTGTAATGGTGTGAATGTTAGGTACTGTGCTCTCCAGCTGGAATAAGTAGTTAGGTAGGGGTTAAAATGGCATATTAGTCAACTTGTGTGCGCCTTTATGTCTAACTGTGTGTGTCTGTGTGCGTGTGTGCATTTGTGTGTGTGTGTGTGTGTGTGTGTGTGTGTGTGTGTGTGTGTGTGTGTGTGTGTGTGTGTGTGTGTGTAGTCAGAAGAACATGAGTCTATGACCTAATGTCCTCACTCAAGTATCATTTAGAACAAATTTTTACAGTGGTACATGACTACTCAGAAATTTCATGCAGCCCTCCAAACATCTTTTTCAAAACATACATTAATAATGTCATCCTCTACAAAGTGCACTCTTACATTATTAAAACTAGGCTTGTACTGTGGTGGTAGCATAAAGTACTATGCTTTCCAGCTTGAATAGCTAGATAGTTAGGGGTTCTAATCTCACAGCAGTCAAAGTGAGTGTGTGAGTGTGCATGTTCATTCAACTATCCATCTGTAAACAACTTCTTGAACATGAGTCCACAGCTATGTCAGTCACTCCTCCAAGCATCATCTTCTCAACCTACAATGATGATGTGATCACCTGTAAAGTGAACTCTAACAGCATTACACTCAAATGCCTGTGCTGTGCAAACAATAACTACTGTGTTTTTAGTTTGTACATCTAGATAGGGACAGGTCCAAATCTCATTGCATACAACTTATGTATGTGTTTATTCAAGTATTAGAGTGGAAATAATTTTACTCCATATCTATGTCAGACACTCCTCCCAACATCTTCTTCTCAGCATGCAATGATGCTGTCATCCTCTATAAAGTCCACTGTGACACTGGTAAAGTCAGACACCTTTGTTGTGCTAGGTGTAGATTGTATGGAATCCATCTTGTATACCTGCACAGGTTTAATGTTCAAATCTGACCACAGTCAAATGCTGCATGCATAGTTGGTGTTGTATTACAATAATTATATGATCTTTTTAATCTCTTTTCATTTGAATCCTACTTCGAAGAACCTTTAACATAGCACCATGAATCCAACATCCCCCTTTTCCATCTGTCCAAATAAAATCTTTTCTGCAGAGCACTGTAGGATGTCATCTTCTCAGAGATGCCTACACACATCATAGAGCAGAGCCCTTCCATAACCCTCTGCAAAAGCTATGTCCAGACCACTGGATGTGTGATGGCTAATTCTGCCATGAGGTATTGCTCATGTCACATATGGACACAGGTAGTGTATAATACAATCAAACACATACACACGTGTGCACATGCCTCTACTATCCTCCATATAATTATAATGATTTTGGTTTAAATTATATAATAATGGCTACGATTGTATGTAATATTGGCTGTTAGCCTAATAATGTCCAATGACACTATGAACATTGCACTTGTCAACACTGCTGTCATCTATATGTGCCATGTTGAGGTGCAGATGTACAGTAACCCAACAACAGTGTATTCCAATCTGTGATTTGAGGTAATGTATTGATGGCCACTGCTGCCATCTGATTACATCTTCCTTCCATAACAGCTGTAGTAATATGCCTCCTGAGGACTGCTGTCATGGGAAGATGCTATGTATATTGTTGCCTTAGTAAGGCATGTGTTCTTGTAGTGGAATATATCAACATTCTACACAGTTCTAGTTCAGCCATCACAGTGACAACCGCATTATGGCACAGGTGTGTCTGTGCATACCTACCATGAAATGCTATGTGACATACAGCAATATTACATCATACTGATTATATAGGCACATACTCCTTGTTCATCCTCATGTTGTAATGCTGTTATATACGCATACATAACAAGTTCAGATTCACCTACAACCTTGAGAAATTCATTGTATGCAGAACTGTGTTGCTATTCACAAGGATTATTCAGGTGTTCTCCAGCAGCATTATGTGACTGTCAACATTTGTGTTATTAACTTTTCTGCATGAACCACATCCATCTCATCTGTAATGTGTCCATATATGGTATCAGGGCCCTCACACACAAGTTTCCACTGATAAACTTATCGGCATATGATGTGCAATTGCTTTAATGACGTCAAATAGGTATGACTGCATAACAGTTCTACTGTGTGGCATGTGATGCATACCCAAAGCTATATTTGGAGGTGTTGTCACAAATCATATTTCAACTAAGTATGAAATTTTAAGTGGAATACTCAGCTTTGCACAGAGATGGTTGATGATGGCACCATACTTACTCAACTTAAAGCAGTAGACAACCTGTTAACTGACAGATTCGGCTCAAGCTTCACCCTCTTGTCCATACTGGTCGTCCCCCCAAAGTATATATGCAAACATTACTCAGCTTATTTTCTCAATATAGCAGCTCATCTCTGTGCTCTTTAAGACTAAAAACATGGTATTAATGGGCCTTGACAACATTGCAGGTTGCCTTTTCTATAACCTGATCTAGCAGACACAGTTGGATTCCTAATTGACCACAGCATCCAGACAGGCTATTCTCTGGCAGAATGGTGGAAAACAACGGTTATATGTTTGAACAAGGGGGGAGTCATTACCTGGCACAGGGAATTATAGACACATAAGCCTGACTAGCCTCACCATGGACGTTATCAACAAGAACATAGGTAATCTCCCAACTGTGTACCCAACCCATTTTTGATTTGTTAAGCTTAAATCATGTCTGTTAAATCTGATTAACATCTTCAAGAAGGGCACCAGGGTCATGGATGAGATAAAGACTATGCATCCTGCCTAACTTGACCTGGCCAAGGCATGTGACACAATTCCACACTCAGGTATTATAGAGAAAATGTCTCAGCTGGGCATAAACCCCCTACATCACCAAGTGGGTAGTCAAATGGCTTACAGACAAGACACATACCATCAAAGTGTGTGAATCAACCTCTTGGAAGAGTCTAATGAACAGAGAAGTACCACATTGTTCTCTACTAGTCCCTTTACTGTTTGGCATTTTATTCTCAGCAGTGAATGCAAACTTAGACAGCCTTTGCCTGACCAAGTGTGTGGATGACTGCAAATTGTGGATGATCCTTAAATCCACTAACTCTATTGACATACTAGAGAAAGTATTAATGCACACAAATGATGGATTCCAAAGTCAAGGAGCACATAAAATGGCCAATTAAGCAGAATTATTCCTTTTGGAAAGAAAATATCCAAAGTAATTACAATATATTACAAATGTCTTGAGTTTTGATATGTGCTTATCAAGTGCGCTCTATGTATTGTTTAGTATGGGAACAATATCACAGTGACAGCTTCCTCACTCACTGACACTAGAGTTTGCAGTGCTGTATTTTTTGTGCACATGGGCATAGCTGATGCTTTGCCATTACTCTCACATACTGCTGTATTCATAATAACCGATCACTTCTTAATTCACACATTAATTGCAGATGCTATAGACAATATCCATTGCTATTACTTGTGGCAGATACATGCAATACACAGCCATGTGTAGGGAATCCACTCATAATAGTGTATTGTTTGCAAGTGTTGTTATCCATATGGCTAATACCTATATCAACCAAGGATGCTTTAGTCAAGCATATCACATTTAGCACAGTGACCTCCCACACATCTTGTCGGCCATACAGAACTATTTTTGGGGATGATACCCATTAGTATTTGACAGTGCAGGCTTCCCTTCAAGGTGTTTTACAAGATGCATGTGTGATAAATCTTTCTGTGTTGCACCCAATAAACACACAGCTTATTGACAGCATTGGCAGCATGTGTTTGATTCCTACAGATGTGGGTTGTGGTTTTGTGTGTCATGCAAACCTCTCAACTATCCAGGATTACTCCTTATTTTGGGTCTGTATGACTTCTTCGAAAAACCTTTCCACTGTATGCTACATCATCAACTCATATTCAGCAAAATTCACTTCAGCAATGCTTACAGGGCAAAGACATAGTTGCCAACTACACAACATTGCCCTTTTTTCCACTGTAGTGCAACCTTGAAGTTGGTATATTTAGTTAGAGGGGGGGTTTGGGGTGCAGTCCTCCCACATCTAGGTAGGTTTGGTTTTGTTAAATTTGGGTCCATTGGGTTGTGGTAAGTATTTGTTTGCTCTTTATGTATTCAGTGAATTGCGGAAGTGAATTTCGCTGAATATGGGTCGACGATGTAGCGTTCAGTGGAAAGTTTTATCTAAGAACTATTATAGACCCCTCATTTCAGCTTTAGGTTTCACATTGTTTTCTTAAACTCTCCAAAAATAGGCTATTATTGGGAAGGGGTGATGAACTCTTCTTAGAGAATACTGAAAATCATTACAGTCGTAGACATCTGTTCCTGCAGAACATGTGTAATAACTTAAACTCGCATATTCTGTCAATGTCACAGACGAATGCTGTTAATATTTTAAAACTGAAAATCATTACAGTTGTAGACATCTGTTCCTGCAGAACATGTGTAATAACTTAAACTCGCATATTCTGTCAATGTCACAGACGAATGCTGTTAATATTTTAAAACTGAAAATCATTACAGTCGTAGACATCTGTTCCTGCAGAACATGCATAATAACTTAAACTCGCATATTCTGTCAATGTCATAGACAAATGCTGTTAATATTTTAAAACTGTCACTGACTGTGTCTGTTTCTGTCTACACTTGTTCACAATTCTGTTGCTATGTGTCCATGTCTGGTTCAGACGTAAACTGACATTTCAATCATATTCAAGCAAGTCATTTTGTAGATTTTCACAATATGCACATATCCCCTGTTGTAGATACTGTCCTTGCTAAATGTCCTTTCCAGTGAGCATGTCAGTGATGATTATATCACAACCATTAATCTCCATTGACATGTAACCTTGTGTTGTGACTGTCACATATATACTATCTTGTCTGATGATATAAACATACTCACACAGAAGGTGTAAACAGAAGTACGTACTGTGCTGTCTGCATATGTGCTTAATGTTATGCTACTGATGTGTCTTGGAAGTGTCCATACCTTGACATATCTTATATCTAGGTACATTGTCATATTAACCATACCGTCTTTTCTTTCTTCATTCTTATCATTCTTGTCACACCTTCCCTACCTAGAGTTATGTTTCATTGTATTTGCCCTTGACATTGCCCCCCCCCCCATTTATTATTTAATTCTGAAAGTAATTGTTGTAGTGTACATTACACATTTTTCTCTATTTTTTATACTGCTGTTATTGCAGTATTTTCACCCCTGGTAGACATTGTGGCTGTCCGTGCAGTCTCCCCGAGCAGGTTTACCTGTAGGCAAACTTGTATGCATCTTCTTTCTGTATTCTCTCTGCATGTTTTTTTGTCCAGAAACACTGTTGCTGGCCACAAAACATTGCTTGCATTCATGTAAGCATGAAGAGCAGCATTAATATGTCATTAGCGTTGCTGCTCACCATGCTAACATGTAAACTCCATGTAGACTTTGCGTGAAGCCTACACTGAGTTTACTGAATCCCCAGGAACATCTTTATTTGAAGACTTTATAAATACTCTCACAGCTGTGTGCCATAATGAAATGTCTAAAACTAAGATGAAACCAAAAAATAGTATATGATTATTAGATACAATTGACCTCATCAACAGGCAAATATTATTTTATCCTGTATAGTAAATTTATAAATATTAGCAATGCACATAACACAAATTGTTGTAGAAATAATTATTTTTTAATATGATAATGTATTTGTTCCTGTATATAAAATGTCAAGAAAAATTTTAAGAAAAAGAATTTTATTTTTTTATTATTTTTTTATTTTACATTTGTTGACCGGGATAGTCCGACTGGATGCATGTCCATTTTCAGCGGAGGCCTGGGGAGAAAAGCTCCAAGGGTAAGCAGATACAGCATTACATAATGCCAGCATTACATATTACAGACTATTTACAGAGATTACATAAGTAAGCAAGTTAAACAAGTTCCACAGGTTACAGTTAGTCTTGAGCACAAGTCAGGATTAAATTAAATTACACAGTAAACTGGTTAACAGGTTTTTCACATTCTAGAGAGAGTTAGCCAGGCTTGATACATTGACATAGCCAGTTAAGTGACAAATGTTGTTTGAGTCTAGTTTTAAATTGACCTAAGGTGGAAAGTAAGGTAATATCAGCTGGAAAAGAGTTCCAGGATCTACTTACAGAGTTTGCAAAGAGAGAATCACCAGCTGTGTTATTAATTTTGCTAGTCTGAATTAGTAGTTTGTTAGAGGATCAAAGCAGTCTAGGATTGTTATAGCGGGTGATAATATTTTTAAGTGCTGGAGTATTGTCTGGATTATAGAGGATTTTATAGGCCATAATCAGTTGGTTATACTGGATTAGGCTGGGTAGTTCATGCCAACCAAGCTGATTTAGATTGATGCAATGATGTGTCCTAAAAGGCAGCCCAGTGGCAAACCTGGCAATGTGGTTGTAGCAAATTGAGAGTTTGTTAAGGACAGTCTTGTTTAAATTCGAGAGTAGAGGGGATGCATACAGAAGGGTTGAAAGAAGGTGAGAGCAAGCTATGGCAATTTTAGCTGGAGGGGTTAGGAAAGCTTTTATTCTGTAAAGTGACCCTAGTTTTTTATTGATGGTTTTGATAGTTTGGTTAACATATAGGTCAAATTTTAGATTATTGTCTATGATGACACCTAATAGTTTTGTAGATGGGTCAGGGGAGATTATTGTGCCATCATTTCATTTTATGGTAAAGGTGAAAGCAGTAGATCTACGTGTTGGTGAAAATAACAGTGTTTTAGTTTTTTGTGATTTAGGATCAGACGATGTTCAGAAAGCCAGTTTTCTATTGTATTAAAGGTGGTCTGGGTAGCTGACCATAACTCTACTGGAGATGTGGCTGAGCAAATCAGAGTAGAGTCATCAGCATATTGGATACAGCTGACTTTTGGGATGACAGTATAAAGGTCGTTAATGAAGATGGAGAACAGCAAGGGCCCTAGTATAGAGCCTTGTGGTACTCCAAGGGTGTTAGGTAGAGGGTTAGAGAGTTTGTTCTGCCAGAGGACAGCCTGCTGTCAACCATTCAGGTAGGATTGAAACCATTGGAGGGCTCCAGTATCTAGACAGAATGCTTGCAGGGTGTGGATTAAAAGTTGGTGATCAACCATATCAAATGCCTTGGAAAGATCCAAAAAGAGGGCTGAGGATATATAATTATTGTTGCGATTATGGTTTATGGTGTTAGTAAAGGCTAGGAGGGCTGAAGTAGTGCTGTGATGAGGACGGAAGCCATGCTGAGTTTCTGCCATAAGGCGATTGTGGATTAGGTGGTGCATGAGTTGTCTATGAATACATTTTTCCATAATCTTTGCAAGTGGAGAAAGTATAGCTATTGGCCTATAATTGGAGAATTCAGTAGAGCTGCCTCCTTTGTGAAGTGGGATTACATAGGATATTTTCCAGATGGTGAGAATTTTAGCTTCTACTATGGTTCGATTGATTAGTATTGAGACTAGGTAAGCAATAGCATCAGCTGATTTTTGTAGGTACTCGGCAGGGAGTTGATCAGCAGAAAGTGTAGTGGGTTTTAATTTTTTGATCAAGGTACGTATAAGTGAAGTGGTGACTGGTTGGAAGCTGAACGCAAGTAGGTTTCTAGGGGTGCTATATTCAGGACCAGGGGAGCTAGGAGGTAGTTGGCTAGCTAGGGCTTGAATTGTCTCAGTAAAGAATTGGTTAAAACTATCAGAAACATCTTCAGGAGTTTTATCAATAGTAGTAGCAGAGATTGGCTTTGAAGTTTGTCCAGGATGTAGTAGATTATTTAAACCTGCCCAAAACTTCTGAGGGTTATTTTGATTTACTGTCTGTAAATTACAGTAGTATTGTTTTTTGTCTTGTAAAATTGATTTTTTGGTTTCGTTCCTGGATTGCCTGTATTTAATGTGATCTTGAGAGTCTTTAGAAGAACGCCATAAAGCCCATGCTTTGTTTCTAAGGGTAATTTTGAGTTTAGACTCTATAGAAAGCCATGGCGCAGTTTTTGCCTTGGTTCTCTTTGAACGAACAGGTGCATGCAAATCAAGGATCTCAAGGAATTTGTTGTTAAAGTATGCTACTGCTTCCTCTAAGGGGAGGTGTTTTAGAATAGACCAATTACATGAGTTTAGTTCTTGTTAGAATTTGGCAGGGTCAAAGTTTTTATTGTTTCTAACCTTTCTGAGTAAGGGTTGTTGGGAATTAATGGTTTTGTGCTTAATTACATATGTGAGAAGGTGATCGCTTAGGCCATTAAGAAGGGTACCAGAGGTGTACAGTTGGGGGTGACTGTTTATGAGTACCCAGTCGAGTATACTTTCTTTTTGGTTAGGTTTACTTATCCTGGTAGGGGTGGATATGATTTGTGTAAATGCAGGCAGGTTAATATGGGTGGTTGGGGATTCTGAGGAGCAGGTGCCCCAGTCTATGTTAAAGTCTCCAAGTAGTAGGGTTTCTTGGGGGTAGTGACATGATAGCCAGTGCAGGATATCTTCAAATGTAGATATAGTGTTATCCAGGGGAATGTACATACAGATGATATTAATGCATTTATTTTTATTAAGTTGCAATTTGGTGGCAAGAATCTCTGAGTTATTAATCTGAGGAGGTTGTATTACATCTATGGTGACATTCAACTCAGATTTATAGAGTACAGCTACCCCACCCCCCTTCCTCGAAGCACGATCCAGCCTGTGTATGTTGTATCCAGGTGCTAACACTTCATTGTCTTTAGTGTTAGGTTTTAACCAGGTTTCAGATAAACAGAGAATCTCAGGGGAGTGGACATCCAGAAGTGCATGCAATTCATGTACCTTGTTATTAATGCTTCTAATATTGAGATGACAGACTAGGAGAGAGTTTGTTGGCCTATTAATTATAGGTTTGTAGCTTAGATTACAAGTAGAGGGGGTATGTGTATCTGAAGTGAGTGGGCCAGGGTTGTGGTGAATATCACCACCAAGTATTAGGTTGAGTCTATACTTGGTGATGAACTTCAGGAATTTGTTTATTAATTTGTGGTAGTTTTTGGATCTAGAGCTAATGTGCCTGGGGTTGAGATGTTGATAGACTGAACAAGATGTTGGATAGGATCTGGTACTGTAAGTATGGTTGAAGGCGGAAGGATTTACAACTGGGGTGATAGTATGGCCTTTTGGGACCTGAAATCCCTTGAGAAACTGGTTTTCATACAAGGTAAGGAGGTATGGTGTGAACAAGAGGGGTAGTAAAGAGGAGTATATCATTATATGTGATTCAGCTAGTGAGTTAAGGAACTGTTTTACCTGGTGATGCAACACCAGAAGATAGAGTGGTGAGCTAAAGGTACTGGAAGGGGGAAGGGAGAATGCCAGATGAAAGCTAATAGGTGCTATTAAAATGTAGGTAGTAGAATGGGGGTGGGTGGAATTATCCCATATGATAGCAGATAGGATCTAGAAAGTGGGGGAGTGGCTATAGTACTATAAATTTAGAGGTATTTGGGGCGGGAGGGAATTGGGGGCAGGGAGGGGAGTAAAGAGAGCCCGAGCGTAGCGAGGGCGAACATAGCAGGGCTATTGCAGTTTACAAGGTTTCCTAAGGTGTCCTAAAGCTATAAGGTAAGTATTACAGCTCTTAATGTAAGAGTCAATTTACTTCAGTTACAGGGGAAGGAGGCAACCACTCAAGTAGAAACAAAGAGCCCTATGGCTGACCAATATGGTGACCTGCTTAATTACAAAGCACTGTAAGTGAAAGCTTAACAAATGCTGTTTGTGTGTAACCTACTCTGTTTAAATGTTGAGAGAAACTGATTGCAGTCCTGTAGACACCGTTTTGTAGAGAACTGTAGAGTTCAACTAGGAAAAGAGAAAAGCAGAAATTATAGGGTAAGCATGAAGGCAACAACAGGCAGTTATTATATAATAATGCATTCAGAAAGGTTTGGTGGGGGGTTCCTAATTGATAAACGATATGGCTAAGTGCTTTAAAGACAAAAATACATTTACTATCTCTTCCATTTTTATTATCTACTTTTCTAAAGTTGTTAGGTATTCCAGACATTATTACAGATCTAATCATGTGATTTTTTTTTCCAATCACATATAATAACACATTTTAATTATCAACCAAATAATTATATAACCATCAAATACTCTCTTACCTACTCAACATCCAAATAGCTTTCAGGATAAGGGTAGCTTATGTCCTAAACAGTTTTCAAATAAGCTTTAATAATAATCTGACTAATAAGTGATGAAAAATTAGTTAACGGCCTTGACACAGAGCTATCTTACAAGGCATGGAACAGCAAAGTAGACAGCAAAACTCTGTAAATCATTAAGACTTCTATAAAGCAATTTCTACATATCTGATAGTATTTTATCAACTATTATTTAGTTTCCAAACATTTTTTTGTTCTTTTTTAATAAAATACTAACAAATAACAAATAAAGAAAAGGCAAATTATCCCTCAGATTCTCTATGCCTTGCATGGCATGCAAGATTGGTTCAGGAGCTCTAGCAGGCAATATTTTTGCCATGCGATCCAGGAACAGCCTACAGGGGTGTGCACAAGCGCTCCTCCACTAGTCCTGCACGGACTAAGCCCCTGTATGCAAATCACCCCATTTGCAGGAAAAATCCATGCAAATGAGGAGATTTTTTTGACCCAGGAAGCTTGCACCCGGCCGTGCAGGACTAGTGCAATCTGCAGAAATGCACTCGGTTAGTAACTGAGTACATTTCTGCAAACTCCAAAACTGAGCTGTGACAGCTCCAAATAAAGGCTGCATATCATGTAGTAAGCATGCAATGACCAAGTATAAGGCTATTGGCATTGCAAACAGTGAAAAAAATACTAAAATCAACATTTATTTTTTAGCCAATCTTGGCGGTTTAAGCGTAGGGCAAAGGGGTTCAGGAGAAAATAACAAAATAAACCTAAATTAAGCATTCTAACTAAAATTAGTAGCAGGTAGCAGTTGCTAAGGGGGAGGCTCAGTGTGAGACATGTAACTATGCATTAGCAGGCAATCCTATGCAAATGAGGGAAATGATAGTGAATCCCAGTTTTCCCCAGCATGTGAGTCAGGTCCCAACAGTGTAAGAGTAGGAATAGCTTGGTGTAAGCCTAGGAGTTAGGTGACATCATGGGTGTGTGTGCGTGTGTCAGACATACTGTAAGTGGATTGGAGCCCTATGGCTCGGGTTTGTTTCTAGCTTAGCACAGCTAAGCAAGGGGATGTGTCTGAATATGCCTAGCACTCTTTACATTGCCTAAGCGGGTGTGAGCACCATGCACCGGGTTTTAATGGAAGAAAAAGAAAGTTAAATCAGGAAATAGCAGCACTGTGCACATTTGAGCACTCTGTTTGTGCGGCACACCCCTGGGCTTAAACAGGAAGGCAATGGGAAGGGAAAACAGCAGTAGGAAGGTAATCAAGGAGAACTAGCATAGCTTGCAGGTGAAATGTATCAGAATCAGCAAATTACACAGGCAGCAGACCAGCCCAGCCCAGAACACTACTATAAACTATGCAAACACCTTCTCCTCTGTTTTTCCCGCAGTCTACACCACTGGTGTAAACAAGCAGAGAAATTTTAACACTCACAACAGCAAAATCATAGGGGCTGCAATAGATATCATACAACTTATGGAAGAGGCTGAGGGTGGTGAGGATGTGAATGCTGTCCACCAACCCACAGTAAGTAGACGGAGAAGAGTGTACAGACCCAGGGTAAACTACCAGGGACTACATGAGCTGGAGATAGTGGAGCATTATAGGGTGGACAGAAACCTCCTACAGCAAATTGTTGAGCTGTGCTGGCCACACCTGATGCACAGAACTAACAGAGGGGAACCCATCCCAGTGGATACCAATGTATGTGTAGGCCTAAGAATACTAGCTACAGGTACCTTCCAAAGGCCAACTGGGGATATGATGGGGATCTCACAGGTATTAGCATCCAGGGTACTCCACCAGTTCCTGGATGCCATGTTAGCACATGTCGGTGAGCAAGGATATTACCCCAATACCCCTGAGGCATTGGCCAGCAATATGCAACTGTTCCACCAAATAGCAGAATACCCTGAGGTAGTGGGTGCTATAGACTGCACACACATATGCATCTAAGCACCACCCAGTGAGCAGGGTAGGGTCTACATCAACTGAAAGGGCTTCCCCTCCATCAGCTGCCAGGTCATGTGCGATGCCCAGGGCATAATAATGAATGTGTGCTGGCTGCCCTGGAAGCTATCACGATTCCCACATCTGGCATCTGACGCATCTGTACCAGAGATTTGCCAATGGGGATATCCGTCACTGTCACCTTGTGGGGGATGCTAGATACACACTGGAGCCGTGGCTGATGACATCCATCAGAAATGCACACAAACCAGAACAAGAACTCCATAATGAGGCAGATGCACAGACCAGAATTATAGTAGAGCATGTGTTTGGATTGCTCAAGTCACGGTTCTGGTGCCTGGACACATCTGGTGGAGCCTTGCAGTACTCACCAGCTACATGTAACCAAACTGTCCTCATATGTGCCATGCTGCACAATATGATCCTGTGGAAACAGCTGCAGCAGCAACAGAACAGGGCAGGGCCACACATCCCCCCAACCATTGCCAAGGTCTGCACAGGCACAGAGTGACTCAGAGGAGGAACAACGTAAGCCTGCCCCAATAGGCAGAAGGAGGTGTGCCCAGTATGCCCTGGCCTTGGCAAAGTGGCAACCCATAGCACATACACTGAAACAGGAGGGACCGAGGGAATAACACCTTTCTCTGACTCTCATATACAGTAAAAGGGATGCCAAACATTACACTGCCTGTCCTCAACCATGTGTAGGGAGTGTACTATGTGCATCCGACATAGGCAGCCCTGCAGTACCACCCTCAATACTGGGACACCCCCAAGGTAAGTGACTCGCACATGCCAGTCAGGGGGGGTTCACATACACAACAACAGTCACAACCAGCAGGACAGGTGTAGACAAACACAAACAAAGGCTGTGCTATGGCCTCTGAATGATGCCTATGAGTAACCCCCCCGCGGCCTACACAGACAGACTACAGCAGTTCAGGCAATGTGATGTCAATTCTGAAGGGTAGAAAGTCTGAAACTAATATGTAGGTAAATAAAAGCTAAGATCTGCAGTACACTGGTATGCCTCTAGACAGCATGATAGGTAAGACTACAGAATGGCATGGAATACCTGACATACCAGTACAGTCATAGCAAATGTGTACAAGTGTCAGTTGTGCCTTCCATCCTATGTAGAAATGTAGTAACAGTCAGGTGTGTCCCCCCAATCCTGTGTAGACATGTAGAAATAGTCAGGTGTGCCCCCCCATCCTACATAGAAATGTAGTAGCAGTCAGGTGTGTCCCCCCAATCCTGTGTAGAAGTGTAGAAATAGTCAGGTGTGCCTCCCCCATCCTATTTAGAAATGTAGTAACAGTCAATGCCAAGTGATTGACGGATACCCTGCAGAAACAGTATGCTACCTGTAAGTGTAAAACACATGGGTCAGCACTGCAATACAGACTACCTGGACTTGAGCCACACATTCAATACAGATGGGCATTCTGGACATACTCACACACTTAGAGAAATGAAGGCAATGTCAGTCAACAACACACTGAAAGGTCATACTGGGCATGCTCACACACAACACATGAAGGCTACATCTGCAAACACCAGTGGACCAGACATATCTGACAGTCGCAGCTGTTAGTGCAGACAATTCTTAGTATGCACCACACATGCTTTCCACACACAGTGGACATGAATACAGACATATATCTAAGGACAACACAGTATAATAAGCCAAAGGTAGACATACATAGATGTGTGGAAGAGGGTGACTGTGACAAGGAGCCATCCAGGCCTGCCCCGCCCAGCATACAACTAAAGGGCTACAATCACATGAGGTCCATCTGTCACTCACTCTAGATACTAGCCACTGGTATCTATCAGCAGTACAGACTATGTGGTGCACGTGCTAGCTGTGCAACATGACTGTACAAGGAAGTAGTCATCTAGCATCTATATGCACGTACCTGTGAAATATGACCCTGTGTGTGGCCGCATGTGGTGTGTCAACCTCCAGATGAATGGGTTATGGCCCATGCACACTCACTGCCCTCCCCATTAGCCCTACTATGACAAGGCTGCTGAGGTCATCCACTGTGAAATACACATTTGGGAGGGTGGTAGCCCAGTAATCTCCATGGTGCATTCCATAACTGCTGTAGTGTGATAAACTAGTTAGGTAGGAGTTCCAATCCTCGACATGGCAACTGTGTGCATGTGTGTGCGTGTGTGTGTGTGTGTGTGTGTGTGTGTGTGTGTGTGTGTGTGTGTGTGTGTGTCTCTCTCTCTCTGTCTCTGTCTGTGTAGAGAGCAATGCTTTTTAGGGTAGTCACACTCCCGACAATTGAAATGCTCTACTTTGGTAAGGCTGCTAATGTCATCCACCTAGAAATACACCTCTGGGAAGGTTATAGCCCAGTAATCTCCATAGCGCATCCTATAACTGCATACTGCTGTAGTGCGATAAACTAGTAAGGTAGAAGTTCTAATCACAGACTTGGCAAGTTTGTGTGTGTGTGTGTGTGTGTGTGTCTGTGTGTGTGTGTGTGTGTGTGTGTGTGTGTGTGTGTGTGTGTGTGTGTGTGTGTGTGTGTGTGTGTGTGTGTGTGTCTGTGTCTGTCTGTGTAGAGAACAATGCTTTTAGTGTAGTTACACTCCATACACTTCAAATGCTCAACTTTGGCAAGACTGCTGATGTCATCCACCTAGAAATACACCTCTGGGAAGGTTGTAGCCCAGTAATCCACATAGCGCGTCCTATAACTTGTGTACTGCTGTAGTGTGATACATTAGTTAGGTAGGAGGTCTAATCCCAGACTTGGCAAGTTTGTGCGTGTGTGTCTGCCTGTGTAGGGAGCAATGCATTTTAGCCTGGCCACACTCCCTACAATTCAACTCCCCTACTTTGGCAATCCTGCTGATGTCATCCAATGTGAAATAACATTTTGGGAAGGTGTACTTCAGTAATCTCCATGACGTGTACTATAACTGCATAGTCCTGTAGTGTAATAAACTAGTTAGGTAGGACTTCTAATCCCAGCATGACAGGTGTGTGTCTGTGTTTGTCACTCATATCCTGTGTGGAGATGGGTGTGAGTGTGTAACAACTGGGCCCAATGTGGAGTGGGTTTTATAAATTTCTTATATGGTGGCCCTAGTATATATTATAATGTCCACCATACAGGGATAACAGATGTGAAATTGCCGAGAGGCTGGGGTGCAGATCCATACCCATACATGTGACATCAAGGCCAGGCAAACACAGTTAGCAACACCTGTATTACCCATAGAACGCTCTCAACCCATGTTTCATACACACACACACACACACACACACACACACACACACACACACACACACACACACACTTGCCTATGCAACAACCAATATGTTGGTAGTACACTGCATATTGCCCACTGATAGTAACTCTGAAGTGCTTGCAGTGGGCTACAGAGTGCATAGTACCCTGTCCATCTGTCCAATACGCATGTGCATGCAGACAGTGCACCATCCCCATGTTCCCCAATGGACACCTGTAATATCTGTGGTGCCATCAAATGTGACCCACAAAGGACATACCATGCCTGAAAACATGCCCTGTATGGACAGATGCCACTGACTCCAGAGAATGCTGTTAGCATGCTATCAATGTAGGTGCAGGGTAAACCTGCTGTTCATTACCTGTTCCTGCTACAGGAAGCCAAGACTGGCACATCTGATAATAATCTGTGTACACAACATGGGCCAGACCCCCAGGTACAGTTCCACATGTCACTGTACATGCATGTGGGAAGTGTGCATATCACAGACACCATCCATGCCATGGACTAGGGAACACATACATGGCAAGCAATGCACAGCATTGGCCACATGCAATAGTCACCCAGGTGACTGGATGGTGGCTACAATACTCACCTGTGTGGGCAAATCCAGAAACTGCACCCCTTAGCCACAATGCAGACAATTGCCATGTGGCCTGATGCCAAGGTATACCCATCACCTAGCCTTGTATAGCCAGCTGGCACAGTCAACCACCTCACACTTGTGAAGAAATGCACCCATGCATGTCAGTACTGGCACCATGTGTGTGTGTGTGTGTGTGTGTGTGTGTGTGTGTGTGTGTGTGTGTGTGTTGTGTGATGCTTATAATCATATTCACACTCACTACAACCCCCATTGGCATACTGAAGCATGCTGTTTGATGTCGGACACCTCCCCATGCCTTTGCCCATATAACCTCCGTATGACCCCTGTGGTGCATGTGATACCTGCACAGTAATGTGTTGTGGCAATCTCATTAGTGATGAGTTGTATTCCTGGCCTTGCCAAGTGTGTTAATTTGTGTGTGTCTCTGTGAGAGTGTGGCTGTGTTGTCGCTGGCACCTGTTCATGCGGACAGATACGTGTACTACACCTACTATATAGCTACCATATCCCTGTTGCAGATATCACTCACCATCACATATACGTTCTGAGGGCTCCTCATCATGTAACCTATATGGTGCATTCAATAACTGCCTGGAAATGTGATAGCACTACATAGTCATCTGGGGTTTTATACCCTGTACTGGTAGGTGTGTGACACAAACATGATTAGGTTTTACTCTCCCACCCCTCCCTGACTTGTCTTTGTCTCTGTCTGCCTCTCTCACTCTCTTTCTGGTGGATGCGGAGACCTAAATCTGCTTTGCTTAGGCAGCAGCATGTGTATTATAAGTGATGCTCATGATCAGCTGATGGCCCCTGCACAAATTGCAGCTCTCCTCTAGCTGATTGTATGTGGAACAGCTGTGGTAACATTCCCATAGCCAATTGCATGGAAACACACTCCAATACTTCGGAAAATCTTGTTGGTGTTGGGCCTTTCCATTCCCTGTGAGCAGGAACTCGATCTGTTATTTGGCAAACAGCATCTCAGATGTATTGGGGATTTACCTCTAACAACATACACTGTGGAAACAGGGCAACACACAGGAGGGGGATGTGCCTGACCTGACTACAGACATTAAGTGCTGCTATACTGCATTTGGAGTAATGTTGGTTTAACAGGGTGTGTGTGGATATGGCTGTCCTGCATGTTGCAATACCTGCCATGTCAGTGCTCTGTGTGTGAGGAATCCCCATCTGTTGGGTCATCTGCAGACTGGGCAGTGTGTGGTGCCTTTGGTTTCATGCGCTACCCACAGAGCACCTATTTGTGAACTGCAGAAGGTAGTGTGAGGATTGCAGTCTTTAGATGGTGGAACCATGACAGTTACTGACTTCATATCCCTCACAGGACATATGTTGCAACAAACTGACTTCATATCCCTCACAGGACATATGTTGCAACAAACCTTGGTACAACAGTAAATGTATGAGGTTATCCCAACAACATGTCAATATTGGCCCTGTGTATGCGCTTCCAGCCACACCTCTGGCAACCTTTGTACATATGTCAAGCATTAAGAGGTGCATATGTGCTGTACACCATAATTAGTGACATCATATCTGATAACAAGCCAGTGAGATATCAGACTGCTACACGTTATGTACAGTAAGGGTTATATTTGATTACATAACCTGGACATTCTGTGGTTGTGTGTACAGTACTGAGGAATGTGTACTTATGGTGAATGTCGACAGTGTGTGTAATGTTAATATGTACTTTGGCCTGTGTACAGACTGTGGTAGATGTCATTGTTCTTGGTCCCATCCTAACTGATGTGACATGATGCTTCACTATATGTTACCATATCGGATTACATGTTTGTAGGACCATACACACACACATGTCCCATACCTCAGACAGGCATAGGACCACACTGTGTAGTGGTCCATTATATGTAGGGTTTGTGTGTGAGTGGCACATATGAGGATGGTGTTGAACAGATAGTCCATATACTGTAATAATATGCTAGCATACCATACATGGCTGTGGCTGTGCTCACATTGGATTTAGCTATGCACTGTCACACAGGTGTATCTTACCCTGTGCTGTGACATGCCTGTAGATCCTGCTATATATGCAGGTACATGTGCATTCTCCCATAGGAAATGTAGGCCTTTGTTGAACCACTCTGTCTGTAGCCTACACAGTGCTTTGTTACATGCCTAGCAGCTTAGTGTACTTACCCATTCAGATGTCATGCCCAGATACTTGCCAGATGTACTGCTTTGGGCCTCCCCTAACAGTCATGTATGCCAGACAGAGCAGTGGGATGCTGTACAGGTGTATGTCAATATCTAGTGGGTAGTATGTGGCCATGGCAGCTCTGTACCAGTGGTTAGTATGTGTCAGGATAGGCAGGGGTGTGTGAATGCATAACCTATTGTGGCATATGTATACCAGTCATTACGTGTTATACCCATCTACATGGCTGTTAACATCCACATTGTCAGGCTTGGTCCACATGTTTTGCACTATGGGGTTCTGTGTATACCTCTGGACTGTTCAGAGTGTGTCAGAATGTCCACATATATTGGCCAATATCTCTGCTGTAGTCCACAGTAGCATTACATGCTAGCATCGGTACTGTACTATAATGTCCTTAGGATGTCTGTCAGTAGCCAATGGCGCACATGTGGAAAGCAGATGTGACCTCCCACACACATCATATCTGTGAAGACAATCACTATTACAGTAGTAATAGTCTACTGATATACCTGCTAGACATAACTAACATCCCCTTGCACTAAGTAATTGGGACTATAGGGGCATAAGTAGGCCTACACTCTATGTTCAGGGCATATGGTGGAAATATATGTATATATAATTATCCAGATATCTATATAGATATATACACATATACATATCAACATATATAGATGGGTATGTATATATACATAGATATACATATACACACCCAGATACATACAAATACAGAACAATATATGGCTACACATATACAGATAGTGATACATACGCACATATACGTATATCATGCTGCCATTCCTGCCAGCAGTCCACTGCTGTTGTATCCCCACACATACGGTGGGCCTGGGGCCATATATGTGTGGGCTTCACCTACACCATACATGTGTGCCCACATGCCCTCCAGAGGCCAGTGTATGTAACAGTGGTATATGGGCTTGTATTATTGAGTTGGGGGGGATTGCACCATACATAACCTAGGCTATTACAATATGTGGGAGTATCAGCTGTGAGCTGCCTTAAGGTATCTGGATGCACAGTATGATACAATTCACCTAAATTGACATTACTTACATAAATTGGGTTAATGCAGGCCTACTGCCTCCTAACATACAGACTGTACTGTTTGTCAGTGTGTTTGGGATGGTGTCAGTTATGCCTTGTTATGTAACAGTTACATCCCATTTGGTCAACTGAAGTCTTTACCACCTAGTGACTGTTTAAAGAGTGTAGAGAGAACTATTCACCTGCATTACTTACTGTTGATTGTTTGGTATCCTGTGGCCCACTCTGTCTTTACTATTGTATTATTTGAAGGGCTTGGCCTGGACAGCAACAGTTGTGAACATTTCCAGACTACTGTATTAGTATAACTGTTTCACAGTTGCATTACTCTGTTTATATGGATGTCAGTGTCTGAACAGCTATATGACACGGCATATAAATCTGTAATAGTACAAAAGTAATGTTTTTCCATTTCTGCAGACCTGCATGTGGTGTTTTATCATATGTCCTCTCTGTGGGTATATGTTTCAGGTAACAACTGTCATTTGTATGGGTGGCTCATCCAGTGTCCAGTCGTTAAGGTGTTAACTGTAGGCATAGTGGCTGTTCCATATTGTGTGCACCTACTACATAAGTATCATACTGTACATATCTCTATGTGTGTATGTGTAGTCACGTGTATATATATATATATATATATATATATATATATATATATATATATATATATATATATATATATAGCTGTATCTGTATCTGCATATATGTGTCTGTGTATATCTATCCTGGGGATGTTAATAGCTTCCACTATTTACATTTCTGATGGGAGCCAGACTGTACTGCATGATATGTTACCAATACTAGTCTGACATCATACAGGTGGGATGTAGTACTGTTAACATCTTGCGCCCATGTCGTGTCAAGTCCTGGTTATGGGATCTGTAACACTTGGTAGTGTATTGCAGGGTGGATGTGTTTGGCTGTGGGGGGGGGTGGGTATAACTATTCGTACAAGACATATATTGTTTGGGGCTACTCAACACCACTAACGGTGCATGTGGATATATCTGTTTTTAGTTAATCTCCCATTGATATCTACACTTGTATGTCCATATATACCTATATATATATATATATATATATATATATATATATATATATATATATATATATATATATATATATGTATATATATGTGTGTGTCCGTATATACCTACATAGATATATATCTGCTTACATATATGCAGCTTGCTGTGTATATGTTGACATATAGGTGTAGACATATGCATGTGTTGATGTAGCCATTTGCATGTATATATGTTCAGATTTATTTATATATATATATATATATATATATATATATATATATATATATATATATATATATATATTTACATCTACATATATAGATATGCTGTATCTCTTTAGATATTAATATATTTACGCACACACATACATCTAAATGGTAGAATACATTCTCTGTACTGTTTAATGTCTGGGCTGGATGATATGTTTGTGAAAACATCAGGGTTATGTATATCTGGCAGCGCTTAGTGGTAAATAACTTTGACTATGGTGTGCAGGGTCATGGGTTCGAGCCTTGTAGAGGCTATTTATTTTGTTGCTGGGTAGAACACGGGCCATTAGATGCAGAGTGATTAAAGCACTTTAAAGCAGTTATAACCGGGTTTGTGCAGGTTTATGCAGAGGTAAGCACTGTTAACTTCCGGTTACAGTTTGTTATACTCAGTTAGCTTCTGTATTGCTTAATCTGTATAGGCATTGCTTACCCCCACACAAACAGGCTTAAACCTGCTTACTGATGCTTAAAAGTGCTTACTCCAACTTACCCCCACGCTAATTTCTTTAAAAGAAGAGAAAAGTGGGTTTATAGGAAAGTGGTGAAAAAGGGGCACAAAGAGGGTAAGACAGTTGGGAAAATAGCTATGGATGTGCAGGAAGAGTGTAGGAAGGACCATAGCTGCCCATTTCTTCTATAGCAAAAGCTGTGCATATACACTGAATTTGGAGATAGGTTTTGACATTCAATCCCCTGGGTAAGGGGTGAGTACAACAATAATAAGTTGTGATGCCAATTAGACCAGATTGCATGTGTCCAGTGGACATGTGTGCGAAATGGACAGCTATGTATGGGGTGAGATTTTTTTGTCGGAATAGATTGTCCTTTTTTTTTCAGGTGAGAATGGGATGTTGGGGAAGGGTAGTAAGTATATTTGGAGAGGTAGGTTGGGTAGGTTAACAGACAAGAAAAACAAGATGCATACAGGGGCAGTATATGACACATGTTGTGGGTAAACACTTTGATGGGGAGGGGTGTTGGGATATCGGAAGCCCACAAGCACCCTAGTGGTAACAGTGGGACTGAGGTCCCCACCCATGGGCAGTCACCAATGCATGTCTGTGCTGGGGGCTGAGTCTCAGAGCCAGGCTGACTCTCTAATCGTGACACATGCCATCGAGCTGGTGTAGAAGATCACCAAACTGCTCATTGATCAATCTACCCACCATGACTCTGACCTGGCGATGGGTGACAGATGCTTGTCTGCACCTACTCCCAGGGGGGCAAGCCCCATCCCCTGAGGTGGTTCCTCCAGAAGGTGGTGCAGGACCAATGGGCAGGGATGTCCCAGGTTAGGCCACAGACATTCTGGTGCCCGGTGCCACGGCCAGCTGAGGTGGGACAGGTGGGTCAGCTGGGACCGGCCTTCCCAAGCGTGCTATAGTGTTTACATTTCATCATCATTTGTGGGTTAGTGATAGTCAACACATTCCAGGGATTAGGTATAACAGCATGCATAGATATTCTCACTAACCCAGACACCAGATACGGAACAGTTGCACAGCAAACATAACACATGCATATATGGGACCACGGTGGTAATAAGAACAGCATGCAGGTACATTGATGGCATCATGCCACCGATGTTGGAATAATTCAATATAGCACATGCATGGGAACCTTTAACATTTTATCAAACAATTGGACATTATCAGAACATAGATGTCATTACATACCAGGTGGGGTGGGTATGTTGATTATTGTTGGAGATGTGGTGGTGGGGAGAGAAGGATGTTAATTAGCAGCTAGTATATTCCTGTAGTCCACATTACTTTCCTAGTCAGTGCTGTTATCTGTACCTTACAAGTCTTACTACACTACTCTGTAGCCTTAGTTTGGACAGTGATATGGCTGCCATCATCATTACACATGTATCCCTCTATTACCTACTGTATACACTTCTTACCTGTTATACCTGTGGAGGGAATGTTTGTTAACACTAACTGTTTGTACATATACTCCTGGATTCCAGGTTGATGTTTTGCATATGCTATCCAATTCTTCCTGCACAGACTCTGGTCATGTTTTGACCACATGCTGGTATGCCTGGCCATATCTAGAATATTGCTCTCTTCCACCTTTAGTGACCTGACACACACACACACACACACACACACACACACACACACATACATGCTTTCCTACACAGTTATATTATGTACCACAGTGTGGATGACAGTGACCAGTGATACTTTATTATTCAGAGAAACTGCAACACTCACAATTCCCTACAATACCAGAGTGAACAGTACCAGTACAGGTTATAATGTTTTGTATTTCACAGCACAGTGTTCATATCCAATGTACCTGTGGGAGCAATGTTTGTTAGCACTACCTGACTGTTACCACACAAAGTTCCAGATTACACATTGGTACCATGCACATACATCTCACTCTGTTACTGCACACACTCTGGTCACAGCTTGACAACAGGGGAGTGTAGATAAGGCATACTTGACATATTACTTTCCTAACAGTTTTGGGGGTTGCTACAGTGACAGGTGTGTTCTCATAGATGGTTGCCAATCACTTGTATTCCCTGTTTGCTGGCTAAATATCTGGAATCATCACACATACTTACCAGCGGGACAGGGGTCAGGCAGCAGATATGGGCACATATAATGGACATTCTGGCATCATCTGTACAGTTGTGGGATATGAATCTGTATGCAGTTTAATTCAACTCCCAGGATTCATACCATGGCTATGTCTGCAACAACTTAAACAATGTCCACCACAGTTGTGTCTGCTATATAGATATTGATGTATATCTCCTATCTGCTTTCTGTCTTATTAATCCCCTGTGCTTTTGCATTCTGACCTTGTATTACAACACTCGTATACAGATTTCCTTGACAGCTATATGTTGTAGAACAGTGTGGGTGACAGTGATGTGTAATACCTCATTATTCAGAGCAACTGCATGTCATTCTTGTATTTCTGGGCACAGTGTTGGTATCTGACAGCCCTGTGGGAGGAATGTTTATTAGCACGACCTGAATGTTCCCACACAAAATACCAAATTCCACATTGCTATTATGCGCATACATCTCACTCTGTTACTGTACACACTCTAACCACAGTTTGACAAGTTAAGGTGTAAATGGGAAATACGTGGCTTCTTAGTCACATAAGGTATTGGGGAGTTGCTAGTGTGCCAGCTTTGTTCTCATAGCTGTGTGTCAATCAGTTGTATTTCCTGTTTGCTGCCTATTTGTCTTAGATCATCCCACTGATTTCTCAGGGGGGACAGGTTGATAGGCAACATATATGGGCCACTTTAATAGACATTCTGGACATATCTGTACAGTTGCAGGGAATGATTCTGTATGCAGACAACAACCACTAGCCGGATTTGAACCGTGGTTGTGTGTGCTAAACAACAACAATTCACAGCCCAGTTGCATGTGCTTGTCATTTTTTTTGTTGTCTGCATTTTCCCTGTTTACTGTTTATGTGTCTCTCAATTGTACTAAATGGCCTCTGGGGATTACACCTGTCATATACAGGCATTCTTACACATTCAATTTATGGTGCACAGTGTGGATAACAGTGCTTTAAACTACAGTACTATTACATGATTGCATATCTACATTACCATATGATACCAGGATATACACATGCAGTCCAGCAGTTAGACCTGTTTTGTCAAGCTATTACACTTTTATTGACTTACAAACAATATGATACTCTTACTGTCATATTCTGTAGTGTATGCAGTACTTGCCTTGAACAATACAGGTTTTATACTAGCAATTAATTTACTACTACTTTTATTTTTATTCACTATGACAGTAAATGCATGAGTATTACTGATCTGCCTTGCTTCGCATCCTCACCAGGCGAGTGATGTGGGCCTCCTGGTTCAAGGCCCACTCCATTGCAGCTATGGGTGACATAAGAGGAATATTTAGCCATACCTATCCATGATATACCTGAGCTGGCAATTATTACACACATACTGGGGTGATACTTACACATGTCTGGAACATCCCCTGACACTTTAGCCTCTTGGGGCCACTCCTCTAAGAGGTCCCCCTTATGCCGCTTCAGGTCGGCATAGTGGTGCCTGACCTGCTCACCAGTTCGGCGTATGCCAGTGGCACTAGCGAGGTCACAGGCGAGATGGTCCCAGACCTCCACCTTATGTTGGGAGCCCTGGTATTGGCCCTGCAGCAGTCTCTGTGTATGGTCTTTAACTAGGAGTCCTGCCATGACCTTGGACTTCTGGATGCACCAGCGCTGCACCTAGAAGTGCACACCTTCTCCCCTTACTGCCATAGTGCCTGCAAGGGGAAGCTACAATGAGTTATGGGATGTATTCCCACCTCTTGGGTTTAAGTAGGGACAATTTCCCACACTTTTCTTTGATTGGTCGGTTTTGAAAAGGCTAAGCTTTGGGCAAACCTGCTAACCTTGAGTTTGTATTGTTTAAAGGGGTATACCACTGGGAAAATTGAGTTAGCTGGTCTACACATTGCTTATACCTCCTAAGCTGGCCTGTGCAATGTTTAGCGTTGCTTACATTAGACTTCATTAGACTTTGCATTATGTTGCCTTTTGTACATTGATTTCTTATTCATTGCATCTTATATATGTGCCAGGTATCCACGATTAATGTGTACATACATTCTATGAGGTCCTTGTGTTTTATTTGGGACTTCAACACTTTATTACAATTACACCTCACTTCTGGGCTTACTGCTGTACTGCAGTTCACATATTTATGTTATGTAGTGGGTTATGGAACATATAACTGTATTCTGATTCGTTTCATAGGTTCAGTTTGGTTTTACTATGGTGAGGACTTGTTTGCTGATACCTCATTCTTTTGTAGTTCTGTGATGGCTTGTTGGTTAACTACTGTGACTATGATATAAAGGGTCCTGGGTTCGAGACCTGTATGGTTGTTTATTTTGTTGATGGCCAGAACAAGGGCCATTGGATACAGAGTGATTAAGGCCCTTTTGAGCATTTGTAAGCGGGTTTGGGTGATGATAAGCACTGCTAACCTGCCGTTACATCTGCTTACTGAGAGTTAGCTTTACATTTGCTCAACCAGTGTAGGCATTGCTTACCACCGTGCAAGTGGGCTTATGCCAGCTAACTAATGTTTAAATATGCTTACTACTGCTTATTTGTGCTTAAACCTGTTTACTAGTGCCTTATTCATTATGACACTGACATCTCACTTGTGCATTTACTGCAGCACCCCAGTTCATAAAAATACATTATTTATTGGGTTATGCAACATAAATATTACTCATAATATGCTTTGCCATGTAAAATGGAATATGCTGCAGTAAGACTTGAACCGGGAATGACTGCTCGTAAGACAAATGCTCTGCCCACTGCACTATTGTTATGCTGCTTCAGTTGCATATATCTTCCATGTTATCCTCTTCAGCTATTTAAGCTACATTAACTGTAGCTAAGCAATGGGTATACCCGCTCACCTATGGTTAGCTTTAATGAGATTTAAAAAAAAAAAAGGGTTTCTTCATTTTATTTATATGTACTGTTGCTGTTGTACACATGGGGGGGCTGTTGGTGGGGATATTTGGACACCTATGAGTGATCTTTTCCATTTCTTACCCCGTTCTGCAGTTCTGCATTGCAGGGGCATGTATATTCTGTGGGGTCTGCTCTCAGACATGCTCCCTGCACTCTTACACACTCCGTGTAAGGTTAGGAGCTCAGGCAGTGAGCCTCATAATTATGCATGGCGTGCTGCCGTCCTGCTCCTAAATGGTCACTTCTGTGCAGGACTAAGCTAGTCCTGCATGGAAGCTTAGTAACTCTGGGGGTATATTTCCTTAATAGGTGCAGCAATGGCGGGATAAAGGGAACAGCAAATGAAGATGGAGCAACAGTGCAGTACCAGCTTCAGAAATTAATGTTGATATTATATTTGTAGTCACAGGCTGAAACACTGTAGTACTTTAATGTGTGGTGTTGTAACTGTAGCAAAGCAAATGCAAGCCACATGATACAGTTGCTACAATGTTAGCACAGAAGTGCTTTTCTTTTTTTTTTTTTGTCCTTAACTTGGACTAGGGTTTTTTTTTTGTCCTAGTCTTAGAGTTGAGGGTGCAACAGATATGCAACTACACAGTGCACCAGTCAATGTTCCTGCAGTTTTGCATTCTATAGGTTGAATATTATTTCAATTAAATATACCCAATATTATAAAATGGAATTACAACATGAAGACATGTCACTAGTCAAGAATTTCATCTCCTTATAAAAGTATATATTAATTTACCATCTGAGTTCAAGATGAAATTCAGCAGAGTCTTTGGTCCTTACTGCCTCTTAAGTCTGGTAGCAAAGGAGGGGAAATGTTTTATGAAATCTTCCATCAACGCTTTGCAGTACTGAAAAATTATAGCAGCAACAGTAAATGTAAACTGCAAAAGGCATACCCCAGGATTCAATAACGTCCATGTAGGAATAGTGTTATTCTTACATGGAGTGACTGGTGTCCATGTCCACATCCCCCTCTCAGCAGCTCGCCATACATATTAATGAAGGCTTGCTACTAAGATGGATCTGTGGACATGGTTACTGAATGAGTGCAGACGTGTGTTGCAGTAGTGCTCACGGATCTGTAACATGCCTCTGGCACTGTCAAAGTCCTGTATAGCACATTGCAATGCTTTCAGTGTCCAGGGACATTGAAAGCTGGAGTGTGAATGGGATACAATACAATGGGTGTGTGACAGGAACTCCAACACACTCCCTGCATTGTCAGTGTCATACAGCACTTTACAATGCTTTCAGTGTCTGCAGACATTGAAAGCTGAAGCGTGAATGGGAAGCAATGCAGGGTGTGTGTGACAGGAACTGTAATACACCCCCTGCATTGTCAAAGTGCCATATGGCACCTTACAGTACAATTGTGTACTCAGACACATACCTTTCAACCTCTTAGTGCCAAAAATCTGGACAAAGGCCAACAAAATGCGGGGACAAAGGTCCAAAAATAGGGACATATTTTAAGTACAGCTCGTATAAACTTAGAAAGCTTATAGAGTAACAGAGTTTGTTTTAACATACCTTTTCTGAAGGATTAGAAGTCTGAAACCAAATGTATGCCACTACTTAGTTACTTCAATCCTGAGATCATCCCATTGATTTGCAGAAAACCACAAATGTTATGAGGAACAAAACAAAAATTTGAGCCAAACATCTGGACAATCTGTGAAAATCTGAACAGTTGAGTGGTATGCACCCATCTAAACCTCTTCCACAAAGAAATCTGGATAAAGCCATGCAATATATGTGGGACAAAGTTCCCAAAATAAGGCAAATTTGAAAAATATTTCACATACAGACTTTGAAAGTCTATAGAATGACAGGTATTGCATTACCAAATATGAATCAGCATTATTATTAATATATGTAATTAAAGTGGTTGTATTCATTTTTTTCCTTTATATGTGAAGTTTAAGCATAGCTCAGCAGGGTTTCATGTCTCAGCGCTTTGCTCAGCATTGCTTAAACATCTTATAGGAGCTAAATACAAATGTATAGCTAAAATCCTCAGTGGCAAGATAGTGTAGCATTTAGAGTTCTGGCTTTCTATGCAGCAGTTCACGGTTCAAGTACCAAGACAGGCCCTTCATTTTTACATTGGAAAGTATTGTTAAAATTATTATTTTTTTAATGATGTAGTAATTCATATTTGTTAACCAGGTTAGTGTAGCTGGTCTAAAATTGAAGTGTCAGTGGATATAACATGTGAAATCACCCGTTTAAGCACAAGTGTCCCATACTGTATAGTCACACCTCAAGGTAATGTAATGAAAGCATATAAGGGGACATCATGTAAAGTAAGTTATATAGACGTATTACTATGTCAGTAATGATTAATTCATTTGCAATTCTGAAATATTTTTTTTTAAATGAAAACTGAACAATGTCTAGCAGTGCTTAGTTCTGCTTAGCCGGTATGAGCATTGCTTAGAAGTCTCATTCTAAGCAGTATTCAGCCCAGCTGAGTGGATATGCATACCACTAAGCATTGTTCAGCATTTTCCCTTTTAAGCACTGCTCAACTCAGCTTAGCAGGTTTGTGCACCACTGAGCTGTGCTCAGCATTTTCAGAAATAGTCCAATGATGACAAAAGGAAGGAATATGGCCTTATTTATACCATACAGGTGGGAATACAGCCAGAACCTGTTGTAGTTTGATCTCTGCAGGAACTATGTCTGGCATTAGAGAGGGAGCACCCTTTTAGGTGCAGTGCTGGGTCATCTTGGAGTCCAGGGTCATGGCTGGGCTCCTTGTTAAAGACCATGACCACAGACTGCTGCATGGCTAGTACCAGGGCTCAGAGTACAAAGCAGAGTCCTGGGACCATCTGGCATGTGATCTCACCAGTGCTACTGGAATCCCCCGAACAGATGAGTAGGTATGGTGTCATTATACTGACCTAAAGCATAGGAAGGGGGCGGTCTTGACCCAATGGATCCAAGAAGCTCGAGATGGGTTTGTCCCAGTAGTGAGTAAGTATCACACCCATATCAGTACCCAAAATATAGCCTGAGTATGTAATAGACTTGTATGCTTAATTTTTTTTCACCTACAGCTTCAGAGGAGAGAACTGGCAACCTAGAGACCCATGCTGACAGATTGGTGAGGTTGCGACTAGAGTCTGGTGAGTACAGATGTAGCTTGCAGTATATAGTGTAATAAATAAAAATGAGTACATTGTTTACTGCCAGTAAGTATAGTGTGTTCTGAGTGTACTGAATAAATAAAATGTTTGTCAGACCAATATTGATCTACAGGACATGCAGTAGTACTGAATGTAGAATATCAGCTGTAAGAAAGCACTGTGTCATGCTACTCAAATAAATATTTATACCACTTTAAACCATATGCTGTGTTTAATCCGGTTTGTTGTTGAAGAAATAGAATGTGTAAAACAAGATATAAAATGAAATATGAAATATGTCCTGCGCTAACATCTGAACCTTGATTAGTAATGTGTAATGTATTACAGTGTGTCGCCCGCAGCATTGTCTTGTGTTAGCCTTTGCATTTCAGATCGATGTAGTCCTGAATGTGGGTATGTTGATGCAGGCAAGTATGAGAGTGTAATAGGTGGAGACTGCAAATATATGATGTTCAAATGCATACGGGTCGGGTATGCAAACCAGCACCCAGCTGTACTCTGTACAGATCACACATATTCACATCTACTAGGGGTAAAATGTTACACCTGCTTTCAAAGGATTAATACACAGTACAATAACTGTTTGTCAGGCATGCATGTTCAACTGTCACTACAGTCTTTGGTGACACTCCACTTAGATTACAAGGTCAGACTGTCTAGCCAAGTGAGTAGTAGGCATAAATCAGTCAAATAAGGAACAGTGACTCCCCAGTAGCTCAGTATATTGAGAAATAGATATGTTGCTCATTCTTGCAAACACACACCACGGTTTGAATCCAAGGAGTGGTACTAAGTTGTGTGAATATTTACAGACAAGTAATTCTGAATATGTGTACAAATAGTCGGGTAGTGTTAACAGATATTTTCTCCACAGGTTTTAAAGGTAAAGAAATGATTGTAGTAGCTGTATTTATTTATTTTATTTAAGTTTGATGAGTGGGGACGCTAACTCTCTGTAAGCATATGTAACCGGAGGATAGCATTGCTTACCCTTGTACAAACCTGAGCAAACCCACTTACAACTGCTAAAAGTGCCTTAATCACTCTGTATCCAATGGCCCTTGTTCTGCCCAGCAATAAAATAAACAGCCATGGAGGTCTCAAACCCAGGCCCCTATACTCCATAGTCATAGTAGTTAACCACCAAACCAACACAGAAGTACAGAAAAATTAGGTATCAGCAAACAAGTCTTCACCATAGTAAAACCAAACTGAACCTGTGAAAGGAATCAGTATACAGACATATGTGCCTTAACCAACTACATAACATAAATATGTGAATCAGAGTACAGCAGTAAGGCCAGAAGTCAGGTGTAATTGTAATAGAGTGTTGAAGTCCCCAATAAAACAGAAGGACCCTATACAGTGTACGTACACATGAATCATGTATACCAGGCATATATAAGGTGTAATGAATAATAACTCAATGCCAAAAAGGAATTATAATGCAAAGTCTAATGTAAGCAATGCAAAGCATTGCACAGGCCATCTTAGGAGGTGTAAGCAAGGTGTAGGCCAGCTAACTCAATGTGCCCAGTGTTACCCCATTAAACAATGCCAACCCTAGGTATGCAGGTTTGCCCATAGCCTAGCCTTTTCAAAACTGGCTAATCATGGAAAAGTGCAGGAAATCAGCCCTACTTAAACGCAAGAGGTGGGAATACAGCTCAGAACTGGATGTAGCTTCCCCTTGCAGGCACAATGTCAGTAAGGGGAGAAGGTGTGCACTTTTAGGCACAGTGCTGGTGCATCCAGGAGTCCAAAGTCATGGCAGGACTCCTTGTCAAAGACCATGATCAGAGACTACGGCAGGGCCCCATGGCTCCCAGTATAAGGCAGAGGCCTGGGACCATCTCAATCTTGACCTCACCAGTGTCATTGGCAAACCCTGAACTGGTGAGCAGGTCAGGCATCACTATGCTGACCTGAAGCAGCGTAAGGAGGACCTCTTGGAGCAGTGGTTCCAAGAGGCTAGAGTGGCAGGGGATGTTCCAGTTGTGCGTAAGTATCACCCCACTATTTGTGTAATAATTGCCAGCTCAGGTATATCATGGATAGGTATGGCTAAATATTCCTCTTATGTCCCCCACAGCTGCATTGGCATGGGACATGAACCAGGAGGCCCATGTCAGTCACCTGGTGAGGTTGCAACAGGTCAGTAATACTCATGCATTTACTGTCATAGGAAATAAAACTAAAAATAGTAGTAAATTAATTGCCTGTATAAAACCTGTATTGTTCAAGGCAAGTATTGCATACACTAGAGAATATGGCAGGAATAGTCTCATATCGTTTGTATGTCAATAAAAGTGTAATAGCCTGACAATAAAGGTCTAACTGCTGGACTGCATGTGTATACTCTGCTGTCATATGGTAATGTAGATTCGCAATAGTGTAATAGTACTGATATATTAAGCACTGTTACTTACACTGTGCACCATAAATTGAATGTGTAGGAATATCTGTATATGACAGGTGTAATCCCCAGCGGCCATTTAGTACAACTGAGAGACACATAGACAATAAACAGGGAGAATTCAGACAATAAAGCCCGAATATCACATGCAAACTGTTGTTTTTTTAGCACACACAGCCATGGTTCGAATCCTGCCAGTGGTAGTACTCTGAATACAGAATAATCCCCCACAACTGTACACATATATCCAGAATGTCCAATAAAGTGGCCCATATCTGTTGCCTATCAACCTGTCCCCTGGGGAATCAGTGGGATGATCCCAGATGTATAGGCAGCAAACAGGAAATACAACTGATTGACACACATCTATGAGAACAAAGCTGGCACACTAGCAACCCCCCAATACTTTATGAGACTAAGATGCCACGTATGTCTCATCTACACCCCAACTTGTCAATCTGTGGTCAGAGTGTGTACAGTAACAGAGTGAGATGTATGTGCATAATACTAATGTGTAATCTGGAAGTTTGTGTGGCAACAGTGAGGTAGTGCTAACAAACATTGCTCCCACAGGTACATCAGATACAAACACTGTGCTGAGAAATAATGACCATAATATCCTGTCCCGGTACTGTTCACTCTGGTATTGTAGGAAATTGTGAGTGTTGCAGTTTCTCTGAATAATAATGTATCACTGATCACTGTCACCCACACTGTGCTACATAATATAACTGTGTAGGGAAGCATGTATATGTGTATGTCAGGTCACTAAAGGTTGAAGAGGGCAATATTCTAGATATGTCCCAGCACACCTGCATGTGATCAACATATGGCCAGAGTCTGTGCAGAAAGAGTTGGCTAGCTATGTACACAACATCAACCCGGAATCTGGGAGTATGTGTAGAAACAATTAGTTAGTGTTAACAAACATTCCCTCCACAGGTATACCAGGTAAGAGGTGTATACTGCAGGTAAAACCAGTTCATGTATAACAATGAAGACAGCCATATCACTGTCCAAACTAAGGCTATAGGGCAGTGTAGTAAGACTTGTAAGGTACAGATAACAGAACTGACTAGGAGAGAAATGTGGACTACAGGAATATACTAGTTGTTAATTGACATCCTTCTCCCTCCCCCACCATATCTCCAACAATAATCAACATACCCACCCCAACTGGTATGTAATGACACCTATGTTCTGATAATGTCCAAAAGTTTGATAAATATGTTAATTGCTCCCATGCATGTGCTGTAATGAAATATTCCAACATTAGTGGTATGGTGCCATCAGTGTACTTGCATGCTGTTCTTTTACCACTGTGGTCCCATATATGACTGTGTTCTGTTTGCGATGCAACTGTTCTGTATCTGGTGTCTGGGTTAATGGGTATATCTATGCATGCTGTTATACCTAACCCTGGGATGTGTTGACTATTACTAACCCACATATGATGATGAAATTTAAACATTATAGCACATTTAGGAAGGCTGGTACCAGTGGACCCACCTGTCCGACCATAGCTGGCCGTGACACCGGGCACCAGCATGTCTGTGGCCCATCCCGGGACCTCCATGTCCAATTGTCCTGCACCACTTTTGGGTGGCACTGCCTCAGAGGATGGGGCTCACTCCCCCCTGGGAGTGGGCTTGGACAGGAACCTGTCACCTATCACCAGGTTGGGGTCATGGTGCATAGAGAGCTCAACCAGCAGCTTGGTGATCTTCTATGCCAGCTTGAGGGCCATGTGTCACAACTAGAGTGTCAGTCTTGCTCTGCAACTCAGGCCCCAGCACAGCCACCATCAGGGCTGTGAAGTTGCAGTGGTGACTACCCATGGATGGTGACCTCAGTTCCACTGTTTCCACTAGGGGATCATGGGCTTCCAATTTCACAACACCCCTCCCCATCAAGGTGCTTGCTCCCCACATGTGTCATATACTGCCGCTGTATGCATCTTGTTCCTCTTGTCTGTTAACCTACCCAACCTAATTCCCCAAATATACCTACTACCCCACCCCAACATCCCACTCTCACCTAAAAAAAGGGCAATCTGCCCCCCCAAACAAAATATCGCCCCATACATAGCTGTCCATTTCACACACATGTCCACTGGACACATGTAATTGAAATTAATTGGCATCACAACTTATTATTGTTGTCCTCACCCCTCTCTCAGGGGTTTGAGCGTCCAAATCTACCTCCAAATTCAGTGTATATGCACAGCAGTTACTGTAGTAGAAATGGGCAGCTATGGAACTTCCCTAAACCCTTCCTGCACATCCCTAGCTATTTCCACTACTGTCTTACCCTCTTTGTGCCCCTTTTTCACCACTTTCCTAGCAACTCTTTTTTATTTTCTTTTAAAGAACTTAGCGTGGGGGTAAGTGGGAATAAGCACTTTTAAGCAGTAGTAAGCGGGTTTCAGCCTCTTTGTGCATGGGTAAGGAATGCCTACATTGGTTAAGCAATTTAGAAGTTAAGTGAGTATAAGAAACTGTAATTGTAAGTAAGCAGTGCTTACCTATGCGCAAACCCACTTACAAATGTTCAAAAGTGCCTTAATCACTCTGTATCCAATGGCCCTTGTTCTGCTTAGCAACAAAATAAACAGCCTTTGCAAGGCTCAAACCCAGGACACTGCACACCATAGGCAAAGTGATTTACCATTAAGCCATGTCAGATATACATAACCCTCATTTTTTCACAAGCATATCATCCAGCCCAGTCATTCAACAGTACAGGAAATGTATTTCAACATGTCGATGTATGCGTGTGTGTGTGTGTGTGTGTGTGTGTGTGTGTGTGTGTGTGTGTGTGTGTGTATTTATATATATATATATATATATATATATATATATATATATATATATATATCTATATATATATATATATATATATATGCTAATATCTAAATAGATAAAACATATGCTATATATGTATATATATATATATATATATATATATATATATATATATATATATATATATATATATATATATATATATATATATATTACAAATGCCTACATCTATAGATATGTATGTTGAAATCAATATGTCTAAATACTAAATATATACAGCAAGTTATATATATGTAAGCATATTTATATATATATATATATATATATATATATATATATTTACATAGGTATATATGGACATAGTTATATTTATGTAAGCAGATATATATAGCTAATATATAATAAATACTTCTAGAACAAAATAAATGAAAAATCAGAAATAAAACTCGCAGACAGTAAACAGAACTTTTAAGCTTTCGCTCTTATTATATACGGACATACATCTGTAGATAACAATGGGTAAATAAGAAAAACATATATGTCCACATGCATTGTTAATGGGGTTGAGAGGCCCCAAACTATACATGTCTTGTACGAATATGTATACCCCCTCAGCCAAACATGTCTGCCCTGCAACACACTACCAAGTGTTGCAGATCCCATAACCAGGACCTGACACAACATGGGCATCCCTAGGATACATATACACAGACACATATATGCAGATACAGATATATATATATATATATATATATATATATATATATATATATATATATATATATATATATATATATATATATATATATATATATATATATATATATGTAATTACACATACACACACAGAGATATGTATAGTAAGATACATATGTAGTAGGTGCACACAATATGGAACAGACATTATTTCTACAGTTACCACCTTACCATTTGGAGACTGTATGAGCCACCCATACAAATGACAATCATTACCTGCAATATATACTGTCAAAGGAAAAAAATCTTCGAAGACCAATACACATAAGGTTCAGTAAAGGCATATTTAATTATTTGCTGCAAGGAGACAAAAACATGCAAATACAAGGATTTGTCTAACTACTAACAGGAAGTATGCTTATTCTTATACTGTTTTACAAGACATTGCCTTCTATGGCTGACGTAATCAAACACAACTTTTAGCATTGTTCTACAGCAGATGTTACTCAGATTTTCTGCTGACATGACTAGATTTGTAAGAAACTTTTGAGAAAAACAACCTGGCCTTGGTGGGCACTAATTTGTTTACAGGCTTCTATTGTACAGTGTTACATTTCAAGGTACTCTTCTAACTCAGATGCAAGCAAATGCTGATTGCAGTTCATATTTTCAAACAGGTTTTGTCCTAATTATCTATAGCTGTTACAGCTGTGTATTTTCTCACAGCACAAGCGGAACTTCTTGTCTAAGTTTCATACAAGTAGTATTGTTCTATTCATTATTTTCCTAACATAAGCAGGAATCATCTGCTTCTCAGTAAATTTCCAAGGCACAAGCAAGATTTTAGATAACAATACAAGGTCAGAAAGCATCTGCAATTTGTACAGATGTATGCAGTATGAAATAGAATAAATGTGTTAACCCTTTTCAAGCTCTAAATGCACTAAGCATATTACTAATACACACATTAATACATATTTTTCTGACATTTCCCCCTTTTAATACTTTTATTCTACTTTCAAAATAAGCATACACAGTTTGTTTTCTTCTCCTAACCTCTTCCACTTAGGATTTGCAGTTAAGAGAGTCATTCAGTTTAAACCCATGAAAGCATTTTCAATCTTTTAACAGTTCTTCAAACTCGTACTTTGATATAAGGTTTCAGAAACTGACATGTCTATAAAATCTTTAATCAGTCTTTTCATGCAGGGGATGCCACAACAGACACATACTCCCAATAGGAGCATTCCTACACAAATGGCAATCAGGATGTTCATTAGGATGGTACCCCACCCCCCAAACCATTTCTGGAGAAAGTCCATCAGTGGGTTTGGGCCTGGTTTGGTCATGGCCGACACTTGCTGAATTACCTCAAGATGATTGCCTATCTTGTGTTTATGGTCAGGAATATAAGAACAGCATTCTTCTTGGATTAAAGTGCAAGTACCACCTCTTGCCGCTAGGGTGAAGTCGAGAGCCATGCGGTTTTGAAGCACTACAGTTCTCATAGAATTCAATTCATCAGTCACCAATTAGAGAGTGGAAAAAGTTGCATTACTCATTACTTCGAGAAGTTTCAACAGTTTTCTCAGCTCCCAGATTGATTTCACTGCTCCATATGCCGGTAATACGCCTGCCCATGATATAACGCTATCACTCAAGTCCATATGTGTCAGTCCTTTGCCTATGGAATGATGGCCTTTCCAACGTGCATCGATTTGTCCCACTGGATTTACAGGTTTCTTGACGACCTCTCAGACATTTCAAATTTTTCCTCAAGGCAAAACTGCAGTGTGTCACCAAAAAAACAACTGCCGGACAAATTCTCAGGTAACCATTTGTATGCCTTTCTGCCACACACAAAATAACAATCCTCTACTTTAGTAGTAACCTTGCTATGAATATAAACTCGCCCTGCATGAAACATTTTTCTATCAATTATAGACAGTTGTTTATAAAGAACAGAATTATGTTTTACTTCAAGTGTTTTGTGCATCAATCCAAGAAATGAATCATAGTTTGTATTGCAATAAAGATCTACATTGTTACCTTTAGTGTAACATTTATAAGGAATAGTCACATTGCAGTTGCTGCAACCCTCCTGAATAGTATCATTTTTATAAAAACACACAGTTCCCTTTTGTGGAACAGACAAGTGCAATGCTATTTTATCTTGTGATGTAATGGTTGAGGTATCATAAATCAAGTTCTCCCAGGTCTCATTCACCCCTAGGGGGACTGTAGTCATTAATAACCCCCCGTATGCTGTCAGCAAAGCTGTGCAAATCCAGCAATTCCAAACACTGAAAGTCTCAGGATACACATATTTAATTGACTGGTAAGTGTTAAAGTTTGGATGCCAGTCTATGAGTAACACTTCACGTTTATTCAGTTCAGTCTGTGTGGCTGGGAAAAGGAAAGGCCACAACAAAAAGATTATTGTCACTAGTACAGTTAACAGGATGATTATGCAATACTTCTGAGGAAAGGGTTGTTCTGCATTCCTGTTTCTTCTGGACTCTATCATTTTTACTCTTGGCATGTGACAAGATTTTTGTCCAGTTCAAAGTTTTTGACTAATTTACAGTGTGTCAGGTGGATCCAGGAGGCATGCTCCGCAATTTTGACAGCAGTGGGTGTCGACAGAAGCACTTGATATGGACCTTCCCACTTTGGTGATGGCCAGTTCTTTTTCTTTACTGTCTTCACCCAAATCCAGGTACCAGGGGACACTGCCACTTCTGATGGTCTGGTTCATTCTTTATCTGAAACAGAATTTGACTGCAACAAATGTTTAGAATTTAACAAGTTTCGCATATACTCAGCTAGTGTACTGTCAGCTTCCTGGTCTGCGGGCATGAAAGATTTCCACTGAGGTATATAATAAGCCCTTCCAAATAATTTTTCAAAAGGAGTCAATCCTTTTGCATTTGGAACAGTTCTCATGCTCAACAGTGCCAGGGGCAAACAGTACACCCGATTTCTCAGTGTTTCTACTATTAACTTCCTTAGCTTATTCTTTAAAATCCCATTATGCCTCTCTACTAGCCCTGCAGATTGTGGGTGATAAGCACAATGATTTTTTAAAGAAATACCAAAATGTCTACTTAACTGTTGTATGTTCTGGTTTACGAAGTTTGTGCCATTGTCACTGTAAATCCTTTCCGGAATGCCGAATCTTGGGTGATTTCTTTAACAAGAACTTTGGCCACAGTTGCTGTGTCTGGATTTTTAGTCAGAAAGGCTTCCACCCATCTGGAAAACATATCTACAATGACAAGACAATACTTCTTATTTTCACATTTATTCACCTCTATGAAATCCATACAGATAGTATGAAATGGATACGGTGGTGTAGGGCTTGGGCTTTAATGCCCCTTGTGCATAATGTTTATTACAAACATGGCACATCGAGCAGAATTTTTTAGAGTAATTTAAGAATCCCTATGTCATGAACACTTGGTTCACCAGCTGTACCATCCCCCCTGTTGAGACATGGCACTGCCCATGGCTCAACAAAGCTGCATATCTAAACAAATTAGACGGCAATATCGGTTTCCCTTCTTTAGAGATGTACAGTCCCTTTTCGAGAATTGCTCCTCATTTTACCCATCTTTGTTTTTCAACTTGCTTAGTAAGTGTCTGCATTGTCTTTAACATTTCTAAGTCTAAAATCTCAGAGGGTTGTAATTCCTCATTCAAAAGAAATACTTCTGAAGCTGCCTGCTTTGCAACTGTATCAGCTCTCGCATTACCTTTTGAAATCCTGTCCTGTTGCTTGGTATGAGCTGTGCATTTACAAATAGCTACTTTCTGAGGTAACTGAATAGATTCTAAAAGATCTAAAATAAACTGTGCATGATTGATTGGTTTGCCAGTAGATGTTATCATTCCTCGATTTTTCCACTGTTGCGCAAAAACATGTACAGTAGAAAAAGCATAATGGCTGTCAGTAAAAATGTTTACACATTTACCCTTTGCTAAGGTACATGCCTGTGTCAAGGCAATCAATTCTGCTGCCTGTGCAGATAAATTGAGTGGTAAAGATTTCACTTCTATAATCTCAATATCAGAAACTACTGCATATCCTACTAGGTTCTGTCCTGCAGGACCCCTTTTGCATGAGCCATCCACGTAGTATGTTACCTCGGCAACATCCAAGGGAACATCCGTAAGGTCTTTTCTAGGCAGTGTCTTTTGCTCAATCACCTGCAGGCAACTGTGTGATGTGCTATCTGCAGGGGTTGGGAGCAAGGTAGAAGGGTTCAAAGTCATACATCGTTCAATTGTCATATGAGGTTGGCTCAACAATATAGTCCTACATGAAAGATGCCTAGCAGGGGAAAGATATGCTACCTTCTCTTGCAGTAAAATAATCACGACTGCATGAGGCACTCTCAATTTAAGAGGGTGGAACAAAACTACTGAGGCCGAAGCCTTTACTGCCATTGCAGCTGCAACTACTTCTTGTAAACAGTGAGGTAAAGACCGTGCCACTGGGTCCAGTTGTGATGAATAATAAGCAATAGGGCATTGCTTGTCCCCATGCTGCTGTGTTAACACTGATGTCATATAACCTTGCTTACAATCTACAGTTTGGAAAAAAACGTTTATGATAGTTTGGTAATCCCAAAACAAATGAGGATGCTATTAACTGTTTCAGTTTGCAGAAAGAACATTTTGCTTCTCGTGTCCATTGTAACAAATCCTGTGCTGCCATAGGCTTTTTATAAATCAGGTTAGTCAACGATGCAGATTCCAAGGCATAGTTTGGAATCCAACTCCAACAAAAATTAGTCGCACCCAGGAAGGACATAATTTCCTTCTTGGTAGTGGGTTTTGGTGCTTGCAAAATCGCTACTTTTCTGTCCTCATCTAATGTCCTACCCTCCTTGGATATTACACATCCTAGGTATTTAACTTTTTTTTTCCAAAGCTGCAGTTTATTTTTGTTTACTTTATGTCCTTCAGTGGCTAAAAATTGTAATAGTGCTATGGTGTCTTCTTTACAATCTTGCTGGGTGCGGCCTGCCAGCAGGATATCATCAACATAAAGCAAAATCTGACTACCTCTTGTTGGGGTAAATCCTGCCAAGTTGCTTGCCATTTCTTGTGAGAATATTGTTGGACTTTCACAATACCCCTGTGGTAGTCGTGTATATGTATACCTTTTCCCCTGAAATGTGAATGCAAACTAATACTGGCTGTCCGGGTGTATCGGTATTGAAAAGAATGCATTGCTGATATCTACCACAGAAAAATATTTCTGTTGAGGTTTTAAATCATTCAACAGGGTATGTGGGTCTGGCACCGTAGGTGCCCTTGGTATTACTGCATCATTTACAGCTTGTAAATCTTGGACCATACGCCACTCTCCATTCGCTTTCTTAACAGGAAATAAGGGTGTGTTACATGGTGAATCAGGAGATTCCACCAGTACCCCTTCCTTAAGTAAGGCTGCTATAATAGATTTGATTCCTACCTCTGCATCTTTTCTGAAGGGATACTGTCTTTTATGTGGTCTAAATGCTGACTTTGGCATTATAGTAACTGGTCACGCTGTATGAATAAGTCCTACATCTGATTTTCCTGTTGACCAAAGAGTTTCTGGTATATTCTGTAAGGCATTCTCTTCCTCCTTCAATAGGAGTGCTAATCAGCTGTCCTTGCTAGACTGCAAGTGTACAGCTGGGTGGGTCTGAGTTATCCAATTCAGCTTCTGCATTTGTATTCCCTGTTCTGACAGTTCTAACTCTGTCTGTTTTTCCCATCTCGTGACTTTTTCTCCTAAGTCTACCCATTTTACATTCCTGTCCTTAGTTAAGCTAACGTTTGGTAATTGATTAGATTTATAGAGTGCAAAGAACTCCTGGGGCAATGAACAGCTGGCTACACTGTTCCCTTCCATGTCCCAGTACAGATTACGTAATAACAATCTGTTTGCATGATTTCTAAACAATTCTTGCTCATATTCCTAATCAGGTCCTGGTGTGTTACAATAATACAGAGTACAGTGCAACAAATGCTGTTTATCAAATTCAAGGGAGGGGAACTTGCTGATGGCTATGTTCATCAACTCTTCGGTCACTGCCCATGCACCAGACATAACCAAGTCCTGGCTGTACTAATAAAACATTTTACCCTCCGTTTGCACTGCAAAGGTATCAATTTGTCACTGTGCTTCCATACCCTGCATAGTCAGAACTACTGCTATACCAAATAGCTGCATAAGGTCTCTGCCCAAGAGGTTTACTGGGCATTTTGCAGAAACAACAATTTTGCTTTTCTGGGTCAATCCTGAAACAGGATCAGTTATCACAATATTATGGGAGAGGGGCTCCCGATACAGCCGTCCATTATCTACTTTCACTAATATGTAATCAGGTGACTCTGAGTTCTCTGGCAGTTTGGAAGGATGTATCAGGGTCCGTGATGCCCCTGAGTCACACAAGAATCTGACTTCCCTCCCTTCTACCAGGAATGTAACTTCTGGTTTCGTGTCTGCTAAATAGAGCTCTAAGCTCAATAAAGCCAAATCTAATATTTCATTTTCTTCACTATCCGTGACTTCCTCTATTTCTTCTGTCACATTCTCTACTCCCTCTATCACATTCTCATTTGTCCCTTCTCTGCTATCCCCTTCTAGTTATTCCTGACTATCATATAGCCAGTCCTCACCCTCCTTACCTTCCGTGGTTGCTTTCTTGTTTTTCTTGCAATCCCTTGCCAAGTGTCCCTTTTTACCGCATTTAAAACATTCACCCCTTTTCTTTCACCCTTCAATGTCCTCTGATCGCTGATCAGATTGTTTGTTTCCTTGGGCATTTCTCTTGCCCTTTTTCCCGGACTGTACTACATAAACTTCTGCTCCATCTTCTACAGAAAATACTTGGGCATTCTTTTTCTTTTTGCTATTAAAATGCCTTTCGGCATGCCTAGCATATTCAAGTAATGACTGTAACCTGCTTGTATGATGATCTACCATGTACTTTGTAATAAAGCTGCTTATGGGTGCAATACTGCCTTTCAAAAATGCATTCTTTAACTGCTGCTCATATGGGGAATCATGTGTCTGATCTTCAGGAACCTGCATTCCACAATGGCTATTAAAACATTTTAATAGTCTGGCATAATATCTGTCAATAGTTTCACCTTCCTGTTGGATGCATTGATTGATGCAAGTCCAGTCTGCCCTAGGCTTCCATTTCTCAGAGATGCGGTCTGTAAGACCTTTCACTCTGTTGTCTAATTCTGCACTGCTATGTGGGAGGGGCCTGAGCGCAGCATCACAGGGATTCCAGTCGCCACTAATCATGTGCCAATCTGGTTCCACAATTTGTCTGACTACTTTTTCTACCTCTTCTCTGTTTAAATTACAACTTAGCCTCATTCCTTGCAAATCCTCTAAGAACTTTCTAAAATTAACGTTTGGATGGGGAATTCCTTCAGTGGCTTTCCGGATGTCTTCCAGAGTCCAGTGTCTATACACTAGAATAGTCGGGTTCTAACCTTCTTGCCCTGCCTGAAGATTAGGCACTTCTATAAGTGGGCATATTTCTTCTTCACTCATAGATCGTGAATTTCTACCCATTTGATATAACTCAATGTCCTCTTTTGAGTTTCCTGCCCGTGCTCGAGACCTGGTCTCGATGGGATCTCTAATAAACGGTTTCGCTTTTGTAGTGTCTCTACTTACAGTGACAGCAGGATATCACGGGGGTGGACTAACTTGTTCACTTGCCTCATATTCTGGTAAGGGAGGCAGAGGGGCTGATGCTATTACTAAGTTATTGTCCTCCTTATCTAATACATTGCTTTTTAATTATTATTCTTTTGTTCCCTTCGGTTTACTTCCTCAATCCACCTGTGTGCCTGAGGAATTCCTAATTGACGTTGCTTTTTTACCTGACCTTTAGAATTGGTTTTAAGCTGTTTGACAAGTTTGACAAGTGAGGATTTTTCTAATTTACCATCAAATTAATACTTATTAACCCATTTTGAGTAGTATTTAATATTATCAGCACACTGTGACTGCATGTATTTTGCGTCTTGGGTTAACGGCGGACTTTGGGATCTTTTTGTACAATTATTACCCATTTTTTTCTACCTTTTCAATCGTTACGTAACTCCTTATTTTTAACGTGGTACCATGGATTTTGTTATAGTCTCTTCAGAATGACTGCCTACCTGCTCTGTTTCCCTGATCTATGACAAGACAGCAATCTTTTTGTCCCTGACTTGTATAAACAAATTCTTAACAAAATAAATACAAATCTAGTCCCTGATCTAAAACAGAAAAAAAAGGTAGATTCACCTTACCTGAGCCTTCGTGATTGATCACCCGGTTCGAGTAAACCCGTCCTTCAGTCACAGATCAGAAAGTGGCTGGCCTCTTTTGCACGACAATTCAGTCAGAGAGCTTTTCAACTAAGAAGAACCAATGTGGTTTCTTCCCTGTACGGTTTCAAGCCACCTGGCCTGCCTGATCCGAGGCGAAGTGAGGGTTTCCGGTCCAAAGGACCAATCTGTCAAAGGAAAAAAAAAACTTCAAAGACCAATACACGTAAGGTTCAGTTAAGGCATATTTAATTACTTGCTGCAAGGAGACAAAAACATGCAAATATAAGTATTTGTCTAACTACTAACAGGAAGTATGCTTATTCTTATATTGTTTTACAAGACATGGTCTTCTATGGCTGACGTAATCAAACACAACTTTTAGCATTGTTCTACAGCAGATGTTTCTCAGATTTTCTGCTGACATGACTAGATTTGTGAGAAACTTTTGAGAAAAACAACCTGGCCTTGATGGGCACTAATTCTTTTACAGGCTTCTATTGTACAGTGTTACATTTCAAGGTACTCTTCTAACTCAGATACAAGCAAATGCTGATTGCAGTTCATATTTTCAAACAGGCTTTGTCCTAATTATCTATAGCTTCTACAGCTGTGAATTTTTTCACAGCACAAGCGGAACTTCTTGTCTAAGTTTCATACAAGTAGTGTTGTTCTATTCATTATTTTCCTAACATAAGCTGAAATCATCTGCTTCTCAGTAAATTTCCAAGGCACAAGCAAGATTTTAGCTAACAATACAAGGTCAGAAAGCATCTGCAGTTTGTACAGATTTATGCAGTATGAAATAGAATAAGTCTGTTAACCCATTTCAAGCTCTAAATGCACTAAGCATATTACTAATACACACATTAATACACATTTTTCTGACATATACCCACAGAGAAATCAAAGGATATAAAACCACACACAGGTTTGCATAAATGGGAAAGCTTTATTTGTGTACTATTACAGTTGTATATACCATGTGGTATAGCTGCTTATACAGGGACATCCACATAAACTGAGAAATGCAACTCTGAAACAGTTATACTAGTACAATAGTCTGGAAAAGTTAATAAATGTTGCTGTCCAGGCCAAGGCCATCAAGTAGTAAAATAGTAAAGACAGACTGTGCCACAGGATATCAAACAATCAACAGTAAGTAATGCAGATATATAGCTCAGCAGGCTCTATCTACACACTGTAGACAATCCCTAGGGGGTAAAGACCTCAGTTGACACAATGGGATGTAACTGTTACATAACAAGGCACAACTGACACCAGCACAATCACACTGACAAACAGTACAGTCTGTATGGCAGGTGGCAGTAGGCCTGCATTGAACCAAGGTGTATTGCATGGTAATGCATGTTCATATACCTTAAGGCAGCTCACCCCTGATGGTCTTCAGGACTTTGGGCTTTCAGGATTCTGTAGCCCTCCCATATACATATATATATGTATATATATATATATATATATATATATATATATATATATATATATATATATATATATATATATATGTATGCACATCCTGTGTGTACAGATATGCCTAGTTATGTTGGTATATATGTAGGTATCAATAAATATATGTGCATACATATCTATTCTGATATTCCTACTACTGTCAATATATATGTAGATATCCATACATATATGTGCATATGTATCTCTATCTGTATATGTGCAGACATATATTGAGCAATATATGTATATAGCTGGGTGTTTATTTGTATAGCTATGTATATATATATATATATATATATATATATATATATATATATATATATATATATATATATATCCATCTATGTTGTATGTCGATATGTATATGTGTATGTCTATATAGATATCTGGATAATCATATGTACATATATCCTCACCGTATGTCCTGAACATGGAGTGTAGCCCTACCTCAGACCCTATAGTCCCAACTTTGTAGTGCAAGGGGATGTCAGGTATGTATAGCAGGTATATTTGTAGACTATTGCTACTTTAATAGGGAGTGTCTTCACAGACATGGCATGTGTGGGAGGTCACATCTCCTTTTAACATGTGCACCATTGGCTACTGACAGACATCTGAAGGACATCATAGTACAGTACCACTGCTAGCACACAATGCTTCTGTGGATGAGAGCAGGGATAATGGCCAATATATGTGGACAGTCTGAGAAACTCTGGAGAGATCAGAGGTATACACAGAACTCCTTAGTGTAAAACATGTGGACCAAGCCTGACAATGTGGATGTTAACAGGCATGTAGATGGGTATAACACATAACTACTGGTATACATGTGCCCCCATAGGTTATGAATTCACACATCCCTGCCTGTCCTGCCCATACTAACCGCTGGTACAGAGGTTCCATGGCCACATACTACCCATTAGATATTGACATACATCTGTACAGCATCCCACTGCTCCGTCTGACATACATGACTGTTATGGTGGCCCAGCGGCAGTACATCTGGCAAGTATCTGGATATTACATCTCACTGGGCAAGTACACTAAACTGCTAGGCATGTAACAAAGAACTGTGCAGGCTGCAAGTAGACTGGCTCAACACTGGCCTACATTTCATATGGGGGAATGCACATGTACCTGCATATATAGCAGGCTCTACAGGCATGCCACAGTTCAGAGTAACATACACCTGTGTAAAAGTGCATAACCACAAATAATGTGAACACAGCCACAGCCACATATGGTATGCTAGTGTATTATTACAGTACATGGACGATCTGTTCAACACCAACCTCATATGTGCCTCTCACACACTAACCCTACATATACTGGGCCGCTACACTCTGTGCTCCAATGCCTGTCTGTGGTATGGGGCATATGCATGTATGGCCCTCCAAACATGTCAGCTGATAGGGTAACATACAGTTGAGCAGAATGCAACATCAGATAGAACAGGACCAAGAACAATGACATCTACCACAGTCTGTACTCAGGCCAAGGTACATAATAACAATACACACACTGCCGACAATCACCATAAGTACACAGACCTCAGTACTGTACACACAACCACAGAATGTTCAGGTTATGTCATCAAATATAACCCCTACTATACATAACATGTGTAGCAGTCTGATATCTCACTGGCTTGTTATCAGATATGATGTCACTAATTATGGTGTACAGCACATATGCACCCCTTACTGCATGACATATGTACAAAGGTTGACAGGGTTATGGCTGAAGGCACATACACAGGGCCATTATTGATATGTTGCTGTGATTACCTCATGTATTTACTGTTGTAACTGGGTTTGTTGCAACATATGTCCTATGAGGGATATGAAGTCAGTAACTCTCATGGCTGTCACCATCTACAGACTGCAATCCTCACACTACCTTCTGCAATTCACAGATAGGTACTCTGTGGGTAACACCTGAAACAAAAGGCACCACACACTGTCCAGTCAGCAGATGACCCTACAGATGGGTGTTCCCTCATAAACTTAGCACTGACATGGCAGGTATGAAAACATGTAGGACAGCCATATCCACACACACCCTGTTAAACCAACATTACTCCAAATGCAGTATAGCAGCACTTACAGTCTGTAGTCAGGTCAGGCACATCCTGCTCCTGTGTGTTGGCCTGTTTCCACAGTGTATGTTGTTAGAGGTAAATCCTCAATCCATCTGATATGCTGTTTGCCAAAAAACAGATCAAATTCCTGCTCACAGTGAATAAAAGTCCCAACAACATGATATTCCTAAGTATTGGTATGTGTTTCCATGCAATTGGCTATGGAAATGTTACCACAGCTGTTACACATGCAATCAGCTAGAGGAGGGTTGTAATTTGTGCAGAGACCATCAGCTGATCCTGAGAATCACTTAAAATACACATGCTGCTGCCTAAGTCTCCACATCCACCAGAGAGGTAGTGAGAGAGGCAGACAGAGGCACAGAAAGCATGTTTGTATCACACACCTACCATTACAGGGTATCAAACCCCTAACAACTATGTAGTGCTATCATATTGCCCATGCAGTTAGTGGATGCGCCACATAAGTTACATGTTGGGGAGCTGTCAGAATGTATATGTGATGGTGAGTGACATCTGCAACAGGGATATGATAGCTATGTGGTAGGTGTAGTACACATGCCTGTCTGCATGAACAGGTGTCAATGTCAACACAGCCACACTCTTACAGGGATGCACACACATTGACACACTTGACAGGGCCAGGAATACAACTCATCACTAGTGGGATTGCCACAACACAGTACTGTGCAGGTATCATATGCACCACAGGGGTCATACGAAGGTTAATGTGCAAAAGGTATGTGGAGGTGTCTGACATCAGACAGCATGCTTCAGTATGCCAGTGGTGGTTGTAGTGATTGTGAATGTGGTCATATGCATCATACACCACACACACAGACACTGTTGCCAGTACTGACATGCATGGGTGCACTGCTTCACGGGTGTGTTGTGGTTAATGGTGACAGATGGCTATACAAGGCTAGGTGATGGGTATACCTTGGCATCAGGCCACATGACAATGGTCTGCAATGTGGCTCAGTGGTGTAATTTGGAGTTGCCCATGCAGGTATGTACTGTATTCACCATCCAGTCACCAGGGTGACTATTGTGTGTGGCCAATGCTGTCCATTGCTTGCCATGTATGTGTTTCTTAATCCATGTTATGGACAGTGTCTGGGATGTGTACACCTCCCACACTCATGTACAGTGACATGCAGAACTGTACCTGGGGTGTCTGGCCCATGTTGTCTACACAGAGTGCTATCATCAGATGTGCCATTCTTGGCCTTGTGGCGGGAACTGCTAATGGACAGTGGGTTGACCCTGTACCTACACTGATAGCATGATACCAATATTCCCTGGTGTCAGTGGCATCTGTCCATACAGGGTTTGTGTTTCAGGCATGGTATGTCCTTTGTGGGTCACATTTGATGGCACCACAGGTGTTGCAGATGTCCAGTGGGGAACATGGTGGAGTTGCACTGTAACATGTACATGCCTATTGGACTGATAGACAGGGTGCCATGTCCTCTGTAGCCCACTTCAATCACACCATGGTTACTATTAGTTGTCAATATGCAGGGTACTACCAACATAGTGGCTGTTGCCTAGGCAAGTGTGTGTATGATACATGGGTTGGGCGTGTTGCCTGGGTAATGCAAGGGTTGCTAACATTGTTCAGCTGGCATTGATATCACATTTAGGAGTATGGATTTGCACCCCAGCCTCTTGGCTTTTTCACACCTGTTATCCTTGTACGGTGGGCATTGTGATATATTCTTGGCCCACCATATAAGAAGTTTGCAAAACCCACTCCACATTGAGTCCAGTTGTTACACACTCACACCCACCTCCACACAGGATACAAATAACAAACACACACACACCTGTCATGTTTAGGATTAGAATGCCTACCTAATTATGTATATTACACTACAGCACTATGCAGTCACAGGAGCTGCCATGGAGATTACTGGAGTACTCTTTCTCCAAAAGTGTATTTCACAATGAATGACATCAGCAGGATTGCCAAAGTAAGGCATTGAATTGTACTCAGTGTGACTAGCCTAAAATGCATTGCTCCCTACACAGACATAGAAACACACACAACTGCCATGTGTGGGAATAGAACCCCTACCAGAGTTCTCTATCACACTACAGCATGATGCTGTTATAGGATGCACCAGGGGAATTGCTGGAGTGTCCCTTCCCCAAAGGTGTATTTCACAGTGAATGACATCAGCAGGATTGCCAAAGTAGGTCATTTGAATTGTACTGAGTGTGACTAGCCTAAAATGCATTGCTCCCTACACAGGCATAGAAACACACACAAAACATCCACAACTCCCATGTGTGGGAATAGAACTCCTACCAGAGTTCTATATCACACTACAGCATGATGCTGTTATAGGACACACCATGGGGATTGCTGCCGAACCCCTTTCGCAAAGGTGTATTTCACAGTGAATGACATCAGCAGGATTGCCAAAGTAGGGCATTTGAATTGTACTGAGTGTGACTAGCCTAAATGCATTGCTCTTTATAAAACACACACACACACATGCACAGACACACAATTGTCAATTCTGGGATTAGAACTCCTACCTAACTATGTTATCAAACTAAAGCAGTACGCAGTTATGGAACACGCTATGTAGATTACTGGGCTACAACCTTCCCAGAGGTGCATTTCTAGGTGGATGACATCAGCAGCCTTACCAAAGTAGAGCATTTGAATTGCAGGGAGTGTGACTACCCTAAAAAGCATTGCTCACTACACAGACAGACCCACACCCACACTTGCCAAGTCTGGGATGAGAACTCCTACCTATTTTATCACACTACAGTGGTACGCAGTTATAGGACGTGCTACTAAGATTACTGGGCTACATTCTTCCCAGAGATGTATTTCTAGGTGGATGACATCAGTAGCCTTACCAAAGTAGAGCATTTAAATTGTACGGAGTGTGACTACCCTAAAAAGCTTTGATATCTACACAGATAGATACACACACACACACACACACACACACACACACACACACACACACACACACACACACACACACACACACACACACACACACACACACACACACACACACACACACACACACACACACACACACACACACACACACACACACACACACACACACACACACACACACACACACACACACACACACACACACACACACACAGTCACCATGTTTGGTATTGGAACTTCTACCTAGCTAGTTTATCACTCTACAACAGTACGCAGTTATAGGACATGCCATGGAGATTACTGGGCTACAGTTCTCCCAAAGGTGTATTTCACAGTGGAGGACCTCAGCAGACTTGTCATAGTTGGGCTATGGAGAGAGCAGTGTGTGTGCATGGGCCATAACCTATTCATCTAGAGGTTGACACACCATATGCGGGCACACACAGGGTCATATTTCACATGTACGTGTATACAGCTGCTAGATGACTACTTCCTTGTACAGTCATGATGCCCAGCTAGCACTTGCACCACATAGTCTGTAATGCTGACAAATACTGGTGGCTAGTATCTACAGTGAATGACATCTGAACGTCATGTGGTTGTGGACCTATGGTTGTGCACTGGGTGGGACAGTCCTGGATGGCTCCTTGTCAAAGTCACCCTCTTTCACACATCTATGTATGTCTTCCTTTGGCTTATTATAGTGTGTTGTCCTTAGATAAATGTCTGTATTCCTATCCAGTGTGTGTGTGCAATGCATGAGTGGTGAATACTGAGGAGTGTCTGCACTAACATCTGTGACTGCCAGATATGTCTGGTCCACTGGTGTTTCCAGACATGGCCTTCATTTGTTTAAGTGTGTGAACATGCCCAGTATGACCTTTCAGTATGTTGTTGACTGACATTGCCTTCATTTCTCTAAGTGTGTGAGCATCCCTAGTGTGCCCGTCTGTATTGAATGTGTGGATCAAGTCCAGGTAGTTTGTACTGCAGTGCAGACCTTTATGTTGTACACCTACAGGTAGCAAACTGTTTCTGCAAGGTATCAGTCGATCATTTGCCATTGACTGTTACTACATATCTACATAGGATGGGGGGCACACCTGACTATTTCTACATTTCTACACAGGATTGGGGGGGGCACACCTGACTGTTACTACATTTCTACATAGGATGGGGAAGCACACCTGGCTATTTCTACATGTCTACACAGGTTTGGGGGGCACACCTGACTGTTATTACATTACTATGTAGGATGGGGGTATACCTGACACTTGTACACATTTGCTATGACTGTACTGGTATGCCAGGTACCATTTCATTCTGTATTCTAAGCTATCATGCTAACTAGAGGCATACCAGTGTACTACAGATCTTAGCTTTGATTTACTTACATATTAGTTTCTGACTTCCTACCCTTCAGAACTAACATCCCACTGCCTGACCTGTTGTGGTCTGTCTGTGTAGGCCTGGAGGCAGAGTTTATCCATAGGCATCATCCAGAGCCCATAGCACAGCCTTTGTTTGTGTTTGTCTACACCTGTCCTGCTGGCTGTGACTGTTGCTGGGTATGTGAACCCCCCTTACTGGCATGTGTTAGTCACTTACCTTGTGGGTGTCCCAGTACTGATGGTGCTGCTGCAGGGCTGCCTATGTTGTATGCACAAAGTACACTCCCTACACATGGTTGAACATAGGTAGTGTCATGTTTGGCATCCCTTTTACTGTATGTGAGAGTCAGAGACAGGTGTTATTCCCTGGGTCCCTTCTGTGTCAGTGTATGTGCTATGCATTGCCTCTTTGCCAAGGCCAGGGCATACTGGGCATGCCTCCTTCTGCCTACTGGGGAAGGCTCAGGTTGTTCCTCCTTCAAATCACTCTGTGCTTGTGCAGGCCTTGGCAATGGTGGGGGGTTGTGTGGCCCTCCCCTGTGCTGTTCCTGCTGCAGCTGTTTCCACGGGATTATATTGTGTAGCATGGCACATACGACGACAATTTGGGTACATGTAGCTGGTGAGTTCTGCAAGGCTCCACTGGATGTGTCCAGGCACCAGAACCATGACTTGAGCATCCCAAACACATGCTCTACTATAATTCTGGTCTGTGCATGTGCCTTATTATAGAGTTCTTGTTCAGGTGTGTGTGCATTTCTGATGGATGCCATCAGCCATGGCTCCAGTTCATATCCAGCATCCCCCACTAGGTGACCATGAGGGATGTCCCCATTGGCAAATCTCTGGTACAGCTGTGTCAGATGCCAGATGTGGGAATCGTGATAGCTTCCAGGGCAGCCAGCACACACATTCATTATTATTCCCTGGGTATCACACACAACCTGGCAGTTGATGGAGGGGAAGCCCTTGTGGTTTATGTAGACCTTACCCCACTCACTGGGTGGTGTTTTGATGCATATGTGTGTGTGTAGTCTATAGCACTCACTACCTCAGGATATTCTGCTGTCTGATGGAACAGTTGCATATTGTTGGCCAACGTCTCATGAGTGTTGGGGAAATATACTTGCTCACCGACATGTGCTGACAAGGCATCCAGGAACTGGTGGAGTACCCTGGATGCTGATGCCTGTGAGATCCCCATCATATCCCTAGTTGGCCTTCGGAAGGTACCTTGTAGCTAGTATTTTTAGGCCTACACATAACTTGCTATCCACTGAGATTGGATCCCCTCTGTTAGTTATGTGTGTCAGGTGTGGGTGGCACAGCTCAACAATTTGCTGTAGGAAGTCCCTGTCCACCCTATAGTGCTGCACTATCTCCAACTCATGTAGCCCCTGGTATGTTACCCTGGGTCTGTACACTCTTTTCCGTCTCCTCACTGTGGGTTGGTGGACAGCATTCACATCCTCACCTCCCTCAGTCTCTTCCACAAGTTGTTGTATGATAGCTATTGCAGTCACTATCATGTTGTTGTTTTGATTGTTAAATGTTCCCTACTTGTTTACACCAGTGGTGTACAGTGTGGGAAAAACCAGAGGAGAAGGTGTTTGCATAGTTTATAGTAGTGTTCTGGGCAGGGCTGGTCTGCTGCCATTGTAACTGGCTGATTCTGATACATTTCACCTGCCAGCTATGCTAGTTCTCCTAGATTACCTTTCTACTGCTGTTTTCCCTTCTCATTACCTTCCTATTTAAGTCCAGGGGCATGCTGAACAAACACAGTACTCAAATGTGCCAGAGCTGCTATTTCCTGGTTTAACTTTTTTTTAAACCTTTAAAACCAGGTGCAAGCCACGCACACCTGCTTAGGCAATGTAAAGAGTACTAGGCAGAGTCCGACACATCCCCTTGCTTAGCTGTGCGTAGCTAGGATCAAACCTGAACCACATGGCCCAAATCCGCTTACACTATGTCTGACACACACACACATGATGTCAGCTAACTCCTAGGTTTGCAGCAAGCTATTCCTACTCTTACACTGTTGGGACCTGACAAGCATGCTGGGGGAAACTGGGATTCACTAGTATTCCCCTCATTTGCATAGGATTGCCTGCTAATGCATAGTTACATGTCTCACAGCCTCCCCCCTTAGCAACCACTACTCACTGGCCATGTTGTCTTCTGCCTGCCATTGACTTTCATGGCAGAATAGTGATTTTAGTTAGAATGCTTATTTTAGGTTTATTTTATTATTTCCCCCCAATCTTGTTTGCGCACTGCTGCCCTAAGCTTAAACAGCCGAGATCGGCTAAAAAAAATAGTTGATTTATTAATTTTTTATGCTGCTTGTAATGCCAATGGCCTTATACTTGGCCATTGGCATGCTTCCTGACTGATATGCAGCCTTTATTTGGAGCTGTCACAGGTTACTAACCAAGTACATTTCTGCAGATTGCACTAGTCCTGCACAGTCAGTTTCAAGCTTCCTGGATTGCACATTCACCTCATTTGTGTGGATTTCTCTTGCAAATGGGGTGATTTGCATACAGGGACTTTGTCCGTGCAGGACTAGAGCAGGAGCACTCGTGCATGCCCCTGCAGGCTGTTCCTGGATTGCACAGCAGACATATTGTCTGCTAGAGCTCCTGCACTAATCCTGCACACCATGCAAGGCATGCAGAATCTGGGGGGAGTATGTTAATTGAATTGGCATTAATTAATGTGTTTCCGTTTGATGGGAATTATTATATTCAGCTCTATGAGGTTGCCATGGGTACCCCATGTGCCAGTTTGTATGCAAATATTGTGATGACACATTGGGAAAATATGGTAATAATGACCAATGAAGTATATAGGGAACATCTTTATCATTATGGAAGATTTGTGGATGATATATTTTGCATATGGCATGGGTCAATGAAGGAATTATCCACGTTTATTGAATTTTTAAATGGGAGAACATAATTTTTAAAATTTATATCTCATGTATCTAGGAATGTGTTTAATTTCTTGGATGTGATATTGATTAGGCATGGTACCAGTTTAAACACTCTGACATTTAGAAAGCTTTTTAATGAGGTCGAGCATGTATCCTAAATATGTTTTCACAAATGTTCTGAAGGGTCAAGCTTTACATCTTTCCAGGCTTACTAGTAATGATGACACACTAAATAAGCATGTAAAGTTATTGAAAGAAGAGTTTTTGAACAGGGGCTAGACTAAGTGTGAGTGTGATACTCAACTACAGGTAGTCCCTATGGAAAGGCGTAGGAAAGGTAAGCTCTATTTTTTTAATGGGAACAGGGTGGATGTAAATAGATCCCACGTACCTTATAAAAGGAAATATAAACTGTGCCTTCCATTTACTTCTGACCACAGAAGTATTATGGAGATAATAAGCAATAATTGGCACATATTGGTAGTGGATGAATTTTAAGAAAGGTTTTAGGTCTCCATCCTAAGGTTTCTTTTAAGAATCTAAAATCCTTAAAAGGACATTTATGTCATAGAACAGGTTTCCAGTTTAAGTAAATTATTTCAGAGAGGGAAGGGACATTCATTTGCAGACATTGTAATTTTTGTAAGTTTTTGGCAAATAAAAATAATTTTATGCACCTGATGACGGGTAAGAAGGATGTATTTCGACATTATGCAGATTGCTCTACAGTGAGTGTTGTATACTTAGCTCAGTGCAATCATTACTGCATGTTCTATGTAGGCATGACTACTAGAGCCTTGAGAGACAGAATTAGAGAGGACATATATTATAGTAATATTGGGGACACTAGAAGTGCTATAGCTAAGCACACTATAGAACAGAGTCATGTACATATTTTTTCATTTATTAGTTTCCAAGTTTTATCACCCACTGTGAGGTTGGGGAACAATAAGAATGCTTTGGAGAAAATAGAACAGAAATGTATAGTTTTGTTACAAGCAGATAAGCTAGGCCTTAATGAAGCTTTATCTCTCACCCCTTTCTTGAGAGACAGGAAGCTTACTGCATATATTTAATTTGCTTGTTGGGTGTTTTCTTTTTATCAGCTTCTTTCACATTTTCATGTTTTTCTTTTTTCTTTACTGGTTCATTATTGCTCATTATGTTCATTTTTTATGTTTTTTCTCCTTTGCCCAGTTTTTATGTGAAGCCTTGGTGCTTCATTGTAAGTTTTGTTGGTCTCTATATATTTTTGTATATTCTATTTTTTTGTTATGAGAATGTTGTTTATATATCATTGTTTTAGTTCATTTGGTTTATGTTACCTAGAAAGGTTTCCGTTTTTGGTGAGTGAGTCCTTGCAGTAGTGTTTTGTTTATACGCTCATATTGCTTTTCTTTTCCATATTCATTAAGGATATCCACACCTCCAAGCTAGTTGCTCAGCATAATGCATCCGAGATTATCCAAGTTCAACTAACTCTGGGCAAAACCACAATCCAGATTGTAGCTTGCTACAGACCCCCCACCATGCCCCAGGATTCCCACGCCTCTTTTCTTGATACACTGGAAACTATTAAGGTACAACCCAACACTCTAATAATGGGTGATTTCAACTACCCTACCATTAACTTGGAAAACTATTCCCATTCGGAATGTATCTGACCCGACACTTGCAGCAGCTGGAGAGGCCACAAAAGTTCCTCACCAAAAGGATAAAGGGTCTCAAAAATCTGTCCTATGCTGCCCGACTGAAAGAACTCCAGCTCTATTCAGTCGCCACGCTGCTCAGAGGTGACCTTTGCCTAACATACAAGGCCATGTCAAACCCAGATTTGATGAATATGCTTCACCTCAAAAAATCTAGATCCATCAGAGCCACAAGGGCGGGAGACTTAAACCTCGACATGGCTATTAATAGGACGTGCTGGAGGGATAGATTCATCACCCAAAGACTCCCTATGCTGTGGAACAAAATCCCGGTACATGTGAGGCAGAGCACCTCGCTGGCCTTGTTCAAGAGAAATCTTGACCAATGGATGGGAGATCGCAGATATACCCCAGGCATTACCTCAGTGTCACTGCTCGACAGAGGCACAGCAAAATAATGGGTATAGTTCCCCATACTAAAGGGGTGGTGTAAGCCACAAAACGATGGGCTAGGCTTGTAAATGCCCTCGGGCAGATAGCCTAGTATGAACCTATGAACCTATGAACCTATGTACTAACTCTTTTGCTCAATGTTTTCTGGAAATCATCAATTCCAACGGTTTGGATCAACTTATCCACACCCCCACCAGAGGCAGCAATATCCTAGACCTGGTCATCACCAACATGGGTGACCGGTGTTCCACACCAGAGGTCAGCTCCTCGTTGGTCAGATCCGACCACAAGCTAATCACCTTAGACATCCACATCCCGCTCCCACCCCCCATTAGGAAAACAATCATAAAAAATTTCTCCAAAGCCAACCACGCTTCTTAAGACAGAAGTGGCAAACTTCATGACACTCATGCAGAAGGAAAATAGAGGTACGACTGCTGAATCCTACACAAATGCAATTTATAAGCACTTACACGAGTGTATGGATCATAGTATCCCTAACAGAACCAAGATGCTATCCTCCAAAAAAAGGAAGCTAATCTGGTGGTCTTCTGCCATAAACAAACTCTACAACAGAAGAAAGAAACTGTTGCAAAAAAGAGTAAAATCCCACGATTGGAGGAACTCCCTAGTCAGCCTCAGTAAGAAGCTGAGATCCCTCATAAAATACTCCAAAGCTAGTTATGAAAACAAAATTGCCACTGGTTCTAAAGACAACCACAAAGCATTCTATAGCTATGTTAAAAATCTCAATGGCAACACTCAGATCTGCTCTGAGTTACAGCACAATGACACTAAATATACAGAACCAACTGATATTGCCAACATCCTGGTAGATAGGTTCAGTGCTAACTTTACCCCCCTCTCACCCCCCAAAGGGCCCATCTTTATACCGGAAGAATGCAAAGTTCCTGTAATTACGGCTGCACAGGTAAAAACTTCACTCTCCAAAGTCAAGAACACAGCATCCATGGGACCTGACAACATCCCAGGCTGCCTTCTACATGAACTACAGAATGAACAGGCACCCCACCTAAGTACCACGTTCAATCATAGCCTCACCTTAGGCTTTGTGCCCATTGAATGGCACACCATGACAGTTATCCCACTCCACAAAGGGGGGGCCACAACAGACCCCGGGAACTACCGCCCCATTAGCCTAATTAGCCTCATCGGCAAGGCCATGGAACGTATCATCGTGGAACTCATAAACAAAGACATTGGAGATCTCCAAACCCTGGACCCCACACAGTTTGGGTTTGTAGAAGGCAGATCATGTCTCCTAAACCTGATAGACTTCTTTGAAGTAGTCACCAAGACCATGGATGAGGGTAAGGTGGTTCACACAGCCTATCTAGATCTCGGCAAGGCATTCGCCACCATCCCCCACTCTGGAATTATAGATAAACTCAGTAAACTAGGTATAAATCCCTATGTCACAAGATGGGTTGCCAACTGGCTTACTGAAAGAACCCACACTGTGAAAGTAGCAGACTCCAAATCAGACTTCAGACCAGTGACAAGTGGAGTACCACAGGGTTCAGTCCTGGGTCCTCTCCTGTTTGGTATCTACTTCTCTGAAGTACAGGCTAACACAGAAGGTCTTTGGCTAACTAAATTCTCAGATGACTGCAAACTAGGCGCCATAATTGAAACTCCTAACGATGTGGACATCTTACAAAAGGGCTTCACTGAGACAGATGCCTGGTGTCAAAGACATGGTCTGAAGCTCAATGCCAAAAAGTGCATTGTCATCCCCTTTGGTAAAAATTCTGTACCCATGAACTACCACATAGGTGGTAGTCTACTTAACACCGAAAGAGTGATAAGAGACCTTGGGACACGGGTGGACAGTAGTTTCTCCTTTGATAATCACATCGCCAAAGTGGTCAGGAAATCTTTCTACGTGGCACACCTCATCACAAAAGGTTTCTCATCCAGAAAAAAAGAGGTCATTGTTCCTCTCTATTCATCACTCATTAGACCCATTATAGAGTACAACGCCCCTTTTGGTATGTACCTCACAAGACATCTACAACAACTGGAAAGGCCGCACAAATACCTCACAAAGAGGATTACTGACCTCAAACAGATGCCTTACACAGACCGTCTCAAAAAACTCCAGCTTTACTCCATTGCATATCGCCTACTCAGAGGCGATCTCTGCCTAACATACAAAGCTATGTCAAACCCAGAGCTGTTGGACATGCTCCACTTAAAGAAATCCCAATCCCTCCAAGCTACACACTCTAGGGACCTAAACCTTGTCACCACAATAAACAGAACATGCTGGAGGGATAGATTCCTGTCCCAGAGACTTCCCATACTCTGGAACAGACTACCTATCTATGTCAAACAGAGCTCCTCATTGGCACTCTTCAAAAAAAATCTTGATGATTGGATGGGTAATAGGAAATTCACCCCAGGGATCACTTCTGTGGTTCTGCTTGACAGGGGCACAGGAAAATAATTTTCTTGGGTGGCGAAAGCCAGGGTACATTTTTGGCTAGGCTTGTATAGGCCCTAGAGCCAATAGCCTAGTACCTACCTATGAACCTATGAACCATGATGTAGTTTTTTCAGTGTGCTATGTTAGTGCCTGTAGTTCTGTTCTTTATGCAGACCACTAGCTACTCTAGCTATATTGTTACTATAGTAATGAGGAATTGCTGTTCACAGCAAGAGTTCTCTCCCAAGATTTAGAGAGTAGAAAGAAGTGGCCTACATCAGAACCATGGCGTTCATATAATATTAAAGTATTTTAATACTTTCATGTTCTATTGATTTATTAGGCATTATAATCTATGAACATTTGATTTGAGACAATGTTTGGGGCAGATCTGCTATCTTTTAATATTATATGATGTCGAGCCATATGCATACATTAATGTTGACACTTGAGTCTATGAGCTTATTTCAAACTGCCCATAATAATGAGCATGATTGCTCTTGATATATTTGAGTGACAAAATGCTCATGAAATGTATTGAATGCATATTTGAGTCTGCAACAAATAATGGGCTACATTAAATCCAAAATGCATTAAGTAACTGCTTTTGATTTTTAGATGGATGCCTCATGACTTGTATGTATTAAATTGAATATGTATGAAATGCCTAAAGTTGCACTTTTATAAGTATAGTGCTTTTTATTGATGATGAATATTTATTTTTACTTTTTTTGTGAATTAAAAGACTTTGTAAAACTATGAGGAGATTATTTTAACACTCATTTTCCTTAATTGAGAGTAATTACTCAGTAAATGGCCATAAAATGTGATTGGATGTATTGTTTTTTATAAGGTGATGTTTTGTGAGGCTTTTTATGTCTGACGAAGCGTGGATATACTACGTGAAACAGCTTACATTTGCTTTTATTTTTGTTTGATTAAAAGTTTATAAATGTATGCCATTCTGGTTCTCTGACTGTTTGTATTCATTTATATTTTACATTGGAACTAGGACCGGGCTTTATCTGGTGCAGTGGTTTTGTTTTGTTTGATGTTCGTCTCATTAGTGTATGGCTTTGCATCAACTTCATTAAAATCCTGGTTTGCATAAATGTTGTACTGTATTTGTGATAGTAGTCCATGTGATTCTCAATGCCATTTTAGGACAGAGGAGCAGAATTTAGTGCTTGGACTGATGTCAGTCACTGCTTGTTTCATTAATTATAAAGAGGTGCACTCACACTGCATCTACAGACTCAAAGGGCAACATGTTCAAACACAGCAATCAAGTTATTTGAGTGGCCCTACACTCATCTGAACACTGCATAACAAGGAAATTCTGAATGTATTACCCTGATCTGACACACTTAACTGTTTGTATGGGTACTATTAAGATGATATTTTACGATAATGTTTACAGTTCTTATACATTACACTGCTTGAAATCTAAGATCAGATGGTACCTTCATCAATTTTTCTGATACTGTATTATAAGCTCTTAAGGTTTTCTGATTATGAGTATTTGAACATGTTTCCCTATACATTAATGCTGTATATGACAAAAAGTCTTCATAGTTGTGTCATTGAGATAACGATCGGCATGCTCTATTCCTGTATTTGTTTTATTTTAATCTATTTAGCACTAATTCCGCATCTAGGTAACTAGATTTATTTTTTTTCCAAAATGCTTCAGCTGACTCCAGTTGCATTATTTCTCTTACTAAAGCATTTTATAAGAGTTAAACCTAATTTACTCCACTTCAGAGTTGGGTGTGAGAAAGTTTGCAAATGAAGGCAAAGCAAAAGGAACAGAATACACCAGCTCTTTTTATAGCAGAGATCATGACCATCGATTTACAGTCATTAAAATAATGAAGTTCTGCCTTCATAGGCTGAATTTTCAGATGTAATTATGCTGCTTAATGTAACCTCTCCATTACATCAGCTCTGCTACCATCCTTTTCTACATTTGTAAATTAAAGAAAAAAGCAAATTCCAAATATAGAGCACTAAACATCAGAGAGTTATTACTGCATACAGTAATTATCAGCTATAAAATGTATAAGACACAGTCTGACATCAATTTTAAATGCCAAATTTCATGACCTCTCTCATCCATGCTGCTGATGTAGGCTAAATTTTAATAAAATGTAAGTGAAATATCTGGTAAAAAATCAGAAAGAAAAGCGAAAGATAGAAATACTATAGCTTAGTCAAATCTTTCACAGTTTTAATGACATGCATCACTATCAGATTATTTATTGCTGTCAGTGTGGAAGTAGACAAGCTTAGCTAGCATCCATGTTAAAGGATGTGGTACATACAATACACATGAGGTCACTGATAGTCATCATGAACAATCAGCCCTTGAGTATAAGTGTGGGCAGTGATGGGGTAACTGCAGCATCTCCGTACTGTATATCCCCTGCATGTCCAGCCACCCCAACTCACCCCTAGTATGTTTGTTACCACTTCTATGTGCTTAATGAACCAAATCTTATCAATATCCATTAACTTGTAAATGATTCATTCGGTAGTTTAACATGTTGTCTCTTATCTACATTCAAAGAAAAATATTGCTTGGAACTTTAATAAGTTACCTTTTCTCATCCAAGGAATATGTGATCCAATTCCTAATCCTATTTTTATACTTGTTATGACATTCATTGTATTAGTCATGCAACAAAGGTGCTGGTACAACAAAGCCATCTGGTAAAGATCAGGACATTAATTTTGTTTATAGCCTGACAGGCTGGCAAAGCATCGTACATCACATACAACTACTTATGCTTAGCTTCTGAATGGCAGTTTAGTCTGAAGGTAGGATTCTGTGCAATAATGTGTCAGGTGATTGTGGCATTTAAAATAACACAGCACTGAGAATGGCATAACTGTTTTGTGAGTGAGTGGTCTAATCAACTGTTCTTTAAACAATCAACGATTTTTTCACAAAGGAATGGGGAATGAGAAGGAAATTAATGTAACAAAATTATCATGAAGTTTAATAGAATTCAGTCTTAAAAATCATTGTTTAATAGAGGGCAACAAGAGTGCTATAAAACAATCCCTAGGATTTAGGAACAAACTGAGCAATGTGAAAGACAAAATTGTGTGGTAAGGACCAGAGGACAGGACATAGAAAATTAAGAGACATAATAAGTGAGTTTGCACAAGTCAGTGGAAATTTTGTGACTGACATAGTATGTTAATAGGTTCATAGGTTCATAGGTAGGTAGGTACTAGGCTATCGGCCCTGGGGCCCATACAAGCCCAGCCAAAAAGGTAACCTGGCTTTTGCCACCCAAGAAAATTATTTTCCTGTGTCACTGCCGAGCAGAGCCACAGAGGTGATCCCTAGGGTGAATTTCCTATTTCCCATCCAATCATCAAGATTTTTCTTGAAGAGTGCTAATGAGGAGCTTTGTTTGATATAGATAGGTAGTTTATTCCAGAGTAGGGGAAGTCTCTGTGAAAGAAATCAATCCCTCCTGCATGTTCTGTTTATTGTGGTGACAAGGTTTAGGTCCCTAGAGCGTGTAGCTCAGAGGGATTGGGATGACTTTAAGTGGAGCATGTCCAACAACTCTGGGTTTCACATAGCTTTGTATGTTAGGCAGAGATCACCTCTGAGTAAGCGACAAGCGATGGAGTAAAGCTGGAGTTTTTGAGACGGTGTGCGTAGGGCATCTGTTTGAGGCTGGTAATCCATTTTGTGAGGTATTTCTGCGGCCTTTTCAATTGTTGTAGATGTCGTGTGAGGTACATACAAAAAGGGGCATTGTACTATATAATGGGTCTAATGAGTGATGAGTAGATGGGAACAATGACCTCTTTTTTTCTGGATGAGAAATCTTTTGTGATGAGGTGTGCCACGTAGAAGGATTTCCTGACTACTGTGGCGATGTGATTATCAAAGGAGAGACTACAATCCACCTGTGTCCCAAGGTCTCATCACACTTTCGGTGTTAAGTATGCTACCACCTATGTTGTAGTTCATGGGTACAGAGTTTTTACCAAAGGGGATAACAATGTACTTTTTGGCACTGAGCTTGAGGCCATGGCTTTGACACCTAGCATCTGTCTCAGTAAGGCCCTTTTGTAGGATGTCCACATTGTTAGAAGTTTTGATTATGGCTCCTAGTTTGCAGTCATCTGTGGACTTCATTAGCCAAAGACCTTCTGTGTTAGCCTGTACTTCAGTGAAGTAGATATTAAACAGGAGAGGACCCAGGACTGAACCCTGTGGTACTCCACTTGTCACTGTTCTGAAGTCGGATTTGTAGTCTGCTACATTCACAGTGTGGGTTCTGTCAGTGAGTCAGTTGGCAACCCATCTTGTGACATAGGGATTTATACCTAGTTTAGTGAGTTTATATATAATTCCAGAGTGGGGGATAGTGTCGAAAGCCTTGGCAAGATCTGGATAGGCTGTGTGAACCACCTTACCCTTGTCTACAACTTTGGTGACTGCTTCAAAGAAGTCTATCAGGTTTAAGAGACATGATCTGCCTTTTACATACCCGAACTGGGTGGGGTCCAGAGTTTGGAGGTTACCAATGTCTTTGTTTATAAGTTCCATGATGATACATTCCATGGCCTTGCAGACCAGGCTTGTCAGGGTAATGGAGGTAGTTCCCAGGGTCCGTGGTGGCTCCCCCCTTGTGGAGTGGGATAACCATCGCTGTGCACCATTCAGCAGGCACAAAGCCTGAGGTGAGGCTATGAATGAACATGGTTCTTAGGTGGGGTGCCAGTTCATGCTGTAGTTTGTGTAGAACCCAGCCTGGGATGTTGTCTGGTCCCATGGATGCTGTTTTCTTGGCTTTGGAGAGTGTGGTTTTTACCTGTGCAGCCGTGATTACAGGAACTTTACATTCTTCCGGTACAGAGATCGGCTCTTTAGGGGGTGAGAGGGGGATAAAGTTAGCACTGAACCTATCTGACAGGATGTTGACAATATCAGTTCGGTCTGTATATTTAGAACCATTGTGCTGTAACTCAGAGCAGATCTGAGTATTGCCATTGAGATTCTTGACATAGCTATAGAATGCTTTGTGGTTGTCTTTAGAATCAGTGGCGATTTTGTTTTCATAACTAGCTTTGGAGGATTTTATCAGGGATTGTAGCTTCTTACTGAGGCTGACCAGGGAGCTCCTCCACTCATGGGATTTTACTCTCTTTTGCAACAGTTTCTTTCTTCTGTTTTACAGTTTGTTTATGGCAGGGGACCACCAGACTGGCTTCCTTTTTTTGGAGGATAGCGCCTTGGTTCTGTTTGGGATAACACGATCCATGCACTCATGTAAGTGCTTATAAAGTGCAATTGTGTAGGATTCAGTAGTCGTAACTGAATTGTCCATCTGCATGGGTGTCGTGAAGTTCACCACTTCTGTCTTAAGAAGCATGAATGTATAATGAGAGAAAACAGCAGCATTATTAAAATAATGGCAGTGGTGAATGCAGGTCAGTGTGCAGTAGCATAGCTAGGGCAGGGCAAAGGACCATGATCATAAGTGCATACCATTAATTTGCTGTAGTATTCCCTGCAAGCAGTTTGCTACAGTACAAAAGCAAAAAAAAAAGATTTCTTGCTTTCTTTTAAAAGAAACTCTGCCCTAGAACTAAAAAATGACTGTTTTTTCACTCTTTGTTTCCTGACCTATTTTAACAACTAAAATCACTTGAAGTACTTTATTTGTAATTTCAGCCTGTTTTCCACAACATGGCTACCAATGGGGCTTGATATTTTAATGTGATATTGTTCTTTCTTAGCCGTTTCTCTTTCCCATAATGCATTTCAAGTCTGCTTAGTATGATTCATGCCAGACATAAGGAAGTAACTGTGAATTCCCGTGCCAATGACATTTAATGAGATTTGAGTGAGTCACTGTCTTTTTCTATACCTTCTGTCAGGACTTCTTCTTTTCTGTCTCTAATCACCCTCATTTGTGTTTGGCTCAGAGCTTGTTTTACATTATACTTAGAAGTTATCCAGCTACAGACAGAAAAGTATCTAAATTGCAGGCCTTTGTTCAGGGTTTTCTTTTGTAGTCCAAGAGGAATTGACAGTCCCCTAGCCTCACACTATTGCAGAGGTGTTAAAACTGTCACTGCACTGAGAGACCCTTGCAGAACCAAGTGCTATTGACAACACATAATGGAAATGAAGGGACTTCCAATATGAATATTTTCTGTTTTGCCTACAGTAGGAAGATTTATTTATTTATTTAAATAGTTTCTTTTTTTTTTTTTTTTTTGGTGCAAGTAACATAAACTGCTTGATTATTTTGGTTTGTTTTATTACTAGTAATAATTGGTTTACCCCTTACTATATCTGCAATACAATATTACTGTAACTTAGGTTTGTGTAACTATTTCTTTCTGAGGAACAGCTGCCTTGTGTAATGTTTTTTCTGTAATTTTCTGACATTAAGGTCATCTCCAGATTTGTTAAATTACAGTAAAACACTAATTTGGCAAACCTGACTCCATGATACTGGCACAGTAAAAGAACATACTGAAAATTTTCTCTCTTTACAGTCCATGGGGTGCAACAATTTTTTGGGAGGTGGGGAGTGGGTGCTAAATATTTTAGGAAATTCTATATCACTTGCATTAGTCATATAACTAATGCATTCTTTTTGAACTTACTGTGCTGTTCTGAAATTCAACGTCAAACTATTAATCAATTCTCTATTCCTTGCCCTAGCTTCAGTAATTTCTCTTTTAGGCACTCTTGTCTTTGTGCATTTTATGAAGTATGAGTGTGGAGGGTCTTCTTCAGATTGCCAAACTGCCAGAACATCGAACTGCATATGGCTGAAACCATATGCATAAAACGTCAGAACATCGAAACTTAAATAAATTTTTTTTTTGATGCAACAGAGGGGCTACATTCCTCTGCACCCCCACACCCCCTGCTACTTAAATATACCAAATCCAAGATTGCACTTACATTGAAGTGAATGGGAATTTTTCCCTACAGCTATCTCCATGCAAACGGTTCGATGTTCTAAAAAAATTATGTTTTCGTCTCACTGATTCATGGTTTAATATTCTGGCTGTTCGACAATCCGAAGGGGACCCAGTGTTTATGTCTGCCTGCTCTATTCAGGAGAACTTTGAGTAAGATGTGCAATACTCCTAAATGCCAAACATCAATGCCTGGTAAAGTGACTTGCACAAAGACAGGAAAATTCTCACGGAAAATTGACATTCTGTACTACTGACACTGAAAATAGAAGTTTAGTCCTGTGTGCTTACTGCCTGACATCGTAAGTTAAGTTAGTAAAATTAGAATTGAATGTGGCTCTCCTCAATTCGCTAAATGTTGTAACCCTCCTGAGTGCTGTTTCCTACAAATTGCACACATTTCTTTCTTAGTTTTGGAGAGACCATAGCATAATTAGTAATGTGACATTACGAAGGCATCGGTTTTGCAGAATAATGTTTCTTTTGCACATTAACAAATCAGTGGAAGAGCAGAATAACATTATAAATGAAAAAAAAATGCACAAAGACAAGAGTGCCTCAAAGAGAAATTGCTGATACTTGGGCAAGGAATAGAGAACTACTTAATAGTTTGCCATTGAAATTGAGAACAGCACAGTTAAGTTCAAAAAGAATCTATTAGTTATATGACTAATGCAAATGATATAACATTTTCTAAAATATTCAATACCTACTCTCCTCCCCTAAAAGAAAAATCATTGCTCTCCATGGACTGTGGAATATAGATAATTTTCAGTACATTATTTTACTGTGCCAGTATCATGGAGTCACATTTGCCAAACTAGTGTTTGATAACAAATCTAGAGATGACTACAATGTCAGGAAACTGCAGAAAAAACATGCCACAAGACAGCTGTTCCTCAGAAAGAAATGCTTACACAAATCTAAATTACAGTAATGTTGTGCTGTAGATATAGTAATGTATAAACCGATGGTTACTAGTAATAAAACCAACCAAAATAATCAATCAGTTTCTGCTACTTGTACCCATAAAAATAATGAAACTATTTAAATAAATAAATAGATATTCCTACTGCAGGCAGACGGGACGAGATTTATATTGGAAGTCCCTTCCTTTCCATTACGAACTGTCAATTTCACTTAATTCTATAAGGGTCTCTCAGGGTTGTGACAGTTTTAACACCTCTGTAGTAGTGTGAGGGAATTGACTGTCAATCCTCTTTGACTACAAAAGAAAACCCTGAACAAAGGCCTGCAATTGAGCTACTTTTCTGGCTGTAGCCAGATAACTTCTAATTATAGTGTAAAACAAGCTCTGAGCCAAACATAAATGAGGGTGATTAGAGACAGAAACAAAGCAATCCTTTTACAGAAGGTATAGAAGATGACAGTGACTCATGCAAATCCAATTATATGTCAATGGCATGGGAATTCACAGTTACTTCCTTATGCCTGGCATGAGTCATACAAAGCAGGTTTGAAATGCATTTTGGGAAAGAGAAAGGTTTGAGGAAGAACAAGATCACATTGATACATCAAGCCCCGTTGATAGCCATGTTGTGGACAACAGGCCAAAATTACAAATAACACGCGTATAGTGATTTTGAGGTGCTAGAAGTATGTCAGGAAACAATGATAGAGTTTAAAAATTGTTTGTTTTTTTGTTTTAGTTCTAGGGTGGAGTTTTCATTTAAAAAAAATAACACTGTAGCATTCAATGTGGAGTATAAAATGTAGCAGTTAGCTATACTATAAATTAATAAGATTTATTTTTTTATTTAAATCTGAGCATGGTAGTACTTGAAGATGATACACTATAGCAACTGTTTGCTATGTTTGCTAAAGTTAAAAAAAAAAGATTCATCTGGAGAGAGCACTTTTACTGAGTCCAGTTTTCCATGAAAATGAAATTAGCTGAATTACTATAAATTCTTGCCATCTCAATGTTTGTCTTAACAAATCCCACTAGGAACAATGACACTGACAGTGGTATAACATGAAGAAGCCCTGTATCAATTACTTAAGCTATTATTTTTTGTCTGTATCAGTTAATGTAATGGCTTAGTAAATGGCTGTGAGGTACCTTCATCCAGCTAAAATAAAATGGTCAGAGACCCTTACTTACCATTAGAATTGTATTTACCATCAGTCATTGTTTCACCTGGTTTTCATCTTCATCAAAAAAAAAAAAAACTTGTTAACAGCTGCATTCCAAAATGGTCAGTCAGTTATACTGGCTTCCAAAATAAGAATCAACACATTGGGGAAGAGGCAATAGAATTTTTTTTTTAACTAAAATTTGTGGAAGGTGGGTTGGAGACAGAGTGCAGAAATGGGACCTGATTGGCTCATATATTTCTAAATCTCCAAGTACTAGATTGTGGACCTCCTTTTTTTTAATTGCATCTCATCTGAGGAGGGGTTAGGGTGGGCCTCAAAAACAGGACCTGATTTGCTGTTTGATGCCAGAATTTCAGAAGCACTAGCCACTGATTGCAGACCTTTTTTTTTTTCTTTTTCTCTTCCATTGAAGAGCTGGGGTAGGAGGGAGGGGGACATTTACCTGTATATTTGGCTACCTGGAGCCATTATACCACCCAAGTACAAGGAAGGAGCAGATGTTTTTTTTTTTATTTTGCTCTGTAGTTTAAAAACTGAGGGGGTGGGGCACAAGTTCCTGGGACCAACACAGGGTGCTAGTTGAGTCAGCTATGCCTCTGGCAGAGTAACTAATAAACGTATAAAAACTGCACCATGAGCTGCCACTGCCATTGCATATGCACATCATAAAACCACATTGAATAGAGGCATAGATGTTAATATATTAGGGGTAGCAGCAGATGGAAAAGTAGATATATTTATGGAAATCTTCAGTGGCATTAGCCACAAAAGTGCATGACATTGCTTTCTGCATTACTCCTACCTAAATGTAATTGCCTACATGATACAGAAATTGTGGAACACTATTGTGTGGACAGAGATGCCATTCAAGATCTGGTAGAGATATGTCATCCTCACATACAGACTCATGAGATGTGTGGAATACCCATCCCTGTTGAAAAGAAGGTATGTGTAACATTGAAAATCCTTGATAAAGTGACCTTTCAGTGACCATCTGGAGACACAGTAAGTACACCTCAGGCATTTGCTTCAGGGATACCCCACTAGTTCATTGATCATGTTACAGCACATGGTGGAGCATACCTTGCTTCCATGTACCACAAACAACAGAAACAATGCCAAGTAGGAGTTTTATATACCATCGACTGATAACTACATCATCAGTCAAGTACTCATCTCAGACACAGGAACAGTAGTATGACAACCATAATAGATTCCAGTGTCCACAATTCCCACATCTGTCACATATGTGTCGTATATCAGTAATCTGTGTGGGACAATTTCAAACAAAGGACATTTTCTTGGCAATGCCAGATTATGCTTTGGAGCCATAGTTAATGACACTCATATGACCCTGGCAGAGAATGTATTCAACCATGCACTTTCCCCAGACATGAAGCATCAATGAACATTTGTTTTGAATGAGAAAGCCCACTTCCAGCATTAAGACATCTTAGGGGGCACCTTGCAGTATGCCTAAGAGACACATGGCAAGATATTTGGTGTGTATCCAATGTTACACAGAAGGTTGGTGTACAAGCAGATATTGAATGGCATTGCTATCCGGGGTGAGAATGTGCCAGAGCCAACAGAAAATCTGCCTGGCATAGACTATGTGGAGCATCTTGCTACAGGAGATGATCGTGCAGGGTGGAATTGGGTATTATACTCAATTTACTATGAAAATCGGGAATGACGGAATGAATTCCATTTATTCTCGCAAATCACAACACCAAAACTGCAGAGGAGGAAAGTCAGTATGTGGAATGAAATGCCAAATATTCGAATTTGGCATTATTCGGCATATTCCTTCCCCCTGCACCTTTGGGAACAGCAATGGAAGTTAGACTTTTCAGTAGTATGTACATACTGCACAACACTAAACTGCATGTTTTTGCAGGGGATCAAGCCCACCTGCATCTCCCCATTGGGGGTTTCACCCTCCCACACCCCCGCAAATTATATATTTCAACTCCAAGATTGCACTACAGTGGGAAAAAGGGTAAATTTCCTGATCCACACTGTACCATGATCTCTAGTCCTAAGGTCAACCACATGTGAGAATGCACAGTGCATTCGCTGAACCAGAGACTTGAAAACATGTAGGTTCAGCAACATGGGAGTCAGACAACTGTTTTTTGATACTCTGTGTTTGCCGAACCTACCCTCAAACTTTTGATAGTAAACTGCTACAGTCCTGTGGTACTGATTAAAAAACAGTCACTGGTTCACAACTATCAAACAGATTAGACATTACAAAGTGTAGCAATAATGCATGTAATCCATCAACAAAGTCATACTATACCATACATGGACTGGCCATGCTGTGCTTCAGCACTAGATACCATGTGGCACAGAAAATTGAGAGGATGACAATTTTCATGATATACACAGGTAGGGACAACCACTGTGAAAAAAGACTGGCTATGGGCACTGTGTAGGAGAGTTAATGATGTGGGTATGAGGGTATGGCATGGTGAGTGCATTAAGCTTGGATGATGGTGCAGGGAGAGATTAGAGCCTGCAGTACTGGGCACTGGTTCAGAGGTAAGTGGTGTTTATCAGATCATATGTGGGTGGACACAGTCCCTGCAGAACTTGCTGCACTGTGTGTTTCACTTTCACAGATCCAGGGAAGCCTCAGTGTAAATGCAAGCTGAATGCACACTTCCTCATCCACAGGGAAGTCCACTCTGAGGAATGCCACTGGCATGAGCCAAACGTGGCACATAAAATGGTGTATCTCATGAGCATGAAGGGCAGACCATGTCATGGATAGATACAGCATGTTCAGTCCAGCCACATGTGAGACAATGGTGAGTCACAGTTCTCTCAAGACTATAGTAGGCATGGAAGACTTGGTTCAATAGAACGTAGACCATCTCATGTAAGGTTTCACCACCAGGGGCTGAAGAGGACTGGCATGAGAAGAGTAACACATATACTGTCTGGCAACAAATGGACACCTCAGGAATGTAGACTTCCCACAGTGTCTGTCACAAATGCTATCTAAATAAGCAAAGATATCTATGCAGCATTACCACCACAATGATCAGCTCTGCAATGGCTGTGGTGGCAACCACCTGTACTTGGATGACTGTCCTGTATATTCATCAAATTACAGGCATGGAAATACTCAGCTTAGAGGTGGGGTAGGACCCAAGGCATTACTGGCCACCAGCATGTCACCCCTAGATCCATCCCCATGCTTATGGGAGCCTCCATAATCCACCACTGCCTGGTAAGCAGGTAAGGAGGATGTTTCTTTAGCTGCTGTGCTGTCCTGTGACTGAGGGGTGGGTTTTTAAAGCAAAGAAGCTGCATCTGTAGAACAGAAGGATAATATGTCTGTCACAGGACCCCTGCTGGACAGTAGCATTGTGGCTACAGACTGTGCCATGCAGTGTCTGCCATTTTTATCATCAGGGTTAGATGTTTTCCTGATATCAGGCACGCCAGCATCCATGGCAGAGGGCCCATGTACCAAAGCACCTGTGAAAACTGTCAGAAACTCACTACTGTATTAATGGCAGTTTGAGACAGTTTTGTATTCTAGTGATGATACAGCTGTAAAACAGTATGACATACAAACCATACGAGCTTACTTACCTTGTACAGACTCATGTAGCTGCTGAAGGCCTGAAGCGCCTTTAGGGCAGATATAATTATATGTACTATGTGACGAGTTCAGCCTCTGGCATGTTACACTATGTGGTGTGTGTGTGTGTGTGTGTGTGTGTGTGTGTGTGTGTGTGTGTGTGTGTGTGTGTGTGTGTGTGTGAGTGTGTGTGTGTATTAATATCCCTTAATAGGTAAGAGTGAGTGGTCTGTCTTTTATAACAGTGATGCCAGGAACTGGTCTATCTCTGTAAGAGATGACTATGTAAGTGGACCCTCATTGGTGGCCATCATCTAGTGTTAAAGATTGGTTGCTTTGGTGAAAGCATGATACAACATGTTGAATACCATACAGTGTCCCTGAGCTTGTTATGCTAATTATGTAACAAGGTCCCACCATACATTGTGGCAGAAGTACTAGCAATTCTTTTTGGTTTGGAGAGTTTGCCAATTGAGTTCATGGGCAGCCTATAAATAGATGTCCAATTCTGCCTGGAAGAATTTATCCATTCTTTTCCTTTCTTTTGGAACATTTTTAATCTGTAAATATGTCTACTAAACTCACATTACAGTAGCCTACAGTCCACAGACCACAGGCGGTACTGACTATGTAACATATGATCCACCCAGATGCACAGGCCATCTCCAGAGGTCACTGACAAATGGCAACTGTCTGAAGCTGGTCACAGGTGTGCTTCTATAACACTAGATGTTTAATACTGCATTTATACATGATGTAGGCCTTATAGCATGCCATCCCCACAAAATCAAATGTACGGCCTCCTCCACATATCTGAATGGCTACAGCTGTGTTCACCTGTATCCCTTCCATCCAAGGTGGCTTTAGTCTGTGACATAAGTTACCTCTGCACCTGTCTTTTGCTGTATCCATCCCTCACAAAGTCTAAAAGTATTAAACTAACTAGTGTCGAAGCTACACGTTAACTGTCCACTGTTGTGTGCCCCACGGCCGTTGGAGGTGTTTAGCACAACATGAGACTTTGGCCCACTGCAAGCCATCCCTATGTATATAATTTATAACCCATGTGTTGACCTCTATGTAGAGTTATATTTATACAAGTAAATAAAACAACCTCCTCCTGGCCCAACAAAGCATGTTGTATATTTAGAATGCCTCAGTCCAGGGGCGGCTCCTGCTATAGAACTGCCAGACTGCAGCACCCCCACCCAGAAAACAAAAAGAAAAAAAAAAAAAAAAAAAAAAAAAAAAACATTTAAAATCATGAGTCCCAGAACTCCACGCATCCATGCACAGACTGGGAACTCAGACAGAACTCCAGACTGCTTTGTCAGCAGTTCGGATAGAGAGGAAGGCATCTCTGCCTTGCAGATGCCCAGAAGTCTGTGTGGTGATGACCGCACAGAACAGAGTAGCTCCAGACTGCTTCATCTGCAGGCTGGACCAATCAGGAGAGAGGTGAGGTGAGTTTTGAGCTCTTGCAGGGCTGGATTTGAATTTCACTGCACAGGTGACTTGGAGCTGGATTTGGATTTTACTGCACAGTGACTTGGATTTAGTACATGCTCCATTAGATTGGATATTATACAGCAGGTGAGCTTGAGCTATTGCAGGGCTGGATTTGACTGTGTGGGTGACATGGAGCTGAATTTGGGGTGACTTGGATTTAGTACATGCTCAGTAACATTGGATATTCTACAGCAGGTGAGCTCCATTGCCATTGGTGGCTTTTACCATTAGCTTGCGCGGGTGCTCCATTGGATATTCTAGTGTGTGTGTGTGTGTGTGTGTGTGTGTGTGTGTGTGTGTGTGTGTGTGTGTGTGTGTGTGTGTGTGTGTGTGTCTGTGTCTGTGGGGAGGGGTGCGACAGAGAAACAATAGTCATGCTTTGTATTTTAGAAGTAGACAGGTATGCAAACTGTTGTTTAACAAGGTATGCAAAATGTTATCATGTGCCATGAATGGGCGGGACCTGATCACTGATGTCTGTGTGCAGGCAGGGAACACTGTGGTTATTGAAGGATGAGGTTCATAGGTTCATAGGTTGGTACTATGCTATTGGCCCTAGGGCCTATGGAAGCCTAGCCATAACAATTTCCTTAATATTTCTTCCCACAATATTTACTTCTCTGGGCCCCTGTCTAGCAGGGTGACTGACATGATCCCCAGGGTGAATTTCCTATCTCCCATCCGATCATCAAGGTTCCTTTTGAAGAGGGCTAATGAGGCGCTTTGCTTGACATGTATGGGAAGTCTATTCCAGAGTATAGGGAGTCTCTGGGTCAGGAACCTATCCCTCCAGCATGTTTTGTTCATTGTGATGACAACGTTTAGAGCATGTGGCTCTGAGGGATTGGGATTTCTTTAAGTGGAGCATGTCCAACAGCTCAGGGTTTGACATGGCCTTGTATGTTAAGCAGAGATCACCTCTAAGTAGATGATATGCCACAGAGTATAGCTGGAGTTTTTTAGACAGTCAGCATATGGCATCTGCTTTAGGCCTGTGATTCTTTTAGTGAGGTATTTCTGTGGCCTTTCCAGCTGTTGCAGCTGTCTTGTGAGGTACATACCAAATGGGGCATTTTACTCTATAATGGGTCTAATGAGGGATGAGTACAGTGGGACAATGACTTCCTTTTTTCTGGATGAAAAGCCTTTAGTGATGAGGTGTGCACATAGAAGGAATTCCTGACTGTTGTGGTGATGTGGTTATCGAAAGTGAGACCACTGTCCACCTGTGTCCCTAAGTCTCTCATCACACTTTCAATGTTTAGTGTCCTGCCACCTATGTGGTAATTCATGGGTATATGTTTTTTTTCCAAAGGAGATAACTATACGTTTCTTGGCATTAAGCTTGAGTCCATGGCTCTGGCACCAAGCATCTGTTTCTGTAAGGCCCTTTTGTAGAATATCCACATAGTTTGGGGATTCAATAATGGCTCTCAGTTTGCAGTCATCTGCAAACTTTGTTAGTCAGAGTCCCTTAGTGTTGGCCTGTACTTCAGAGAAGTAGATACCAAACAAGAGTGGTCCCAGGACTGAACCCTGAGGTACTCCACTTGTCACTTGTCTATAGCTGGATTTGGAGTCGGCTACTTTTACAGTCTGGGTTCTGTCAGTAAGCCAGTTGGCAACCCATCGAGTGCCGTAGAGATTTATGCCCAGCTTAATACGTTTATCTATGATTCCAGAGTGGGGGATGGTGTTGAAGGCCTTGGCGAGGTCTAGATAGGCTGTGTGGACCACCTTACCCTCATCCACAACTCTGGGGACTAATTTGAAGAAATCAATCAGATTCAGGAGACAAGATCGGCACTTCACAAACCCAAACTGGGTGGGGTCCAGTGTTTGAAGGTTGCCAATGTCTTTGTTTATAAGTTCCATGATAATGCATTCCATGCCCTTGTAGATCAGGCTTGTCAGACTGATGGGACGGTAGTTCCCGGGATCCAAGGCGGATCCTCCCTTGTGGAGCGGGATAACTGCAGCTGTGCACCAGTCAGTGGGCACGAAGCCTGAGGTGAGGCTATGATTAAACATGACACTTAGGTGAGGTGCCAGTTCATTTTGTAGTTCATGTAGTACACAGCCTGGGATGTCATCTGGTCCCACGGATGCTGTATTCTTAGCTTTGGAGAGTTCAGTTTCTACCTGTGTGGCCGTGATTATCAGAATTTGGTAATCTTTTGGTATTGAGATGGGCCCTTTAGGGGGTGAGAGGGGGGTGAAGTTGGCACTAAACCAATCTGCCAGGATATTGGCAATATCCTTGGAATCAGTATATTTAATGCCATTCTGTTGTAACTCAGAGCAGATCTGAGTATTGCCATTTATATTCTTAACACAACTATAGAATGCCTTGTGATTGTCTTTGGAATCTTTGGCAATTTTATTTTCATAACTAACTTTTGAGGATTTTATAAACTTTGATTACTGGTAGGATACAAAGGGGTGCTGGGGAGGAGGATTTTTTTATGCAAGGCTGAGGTGGGTATATCAGTTGGTGTAATAAGATGAGTGGGGGAACCAACAAGTATTGTTTACCTCCAATATGGTGACAAGGCTGGAGATACACAAGTTAATGCTGATGTAGCAGTCAGGACTAGCTGGAGGTCTGAGTGATAATTACTAGGAATGGGACACTTTTGGTGGATGAAATGCATTATGGGTATTTCTGAGTCTTATGCCTGCCCAATTACACACAGTAAGGAGTATATTGCATATTCTTCATTTAGCAGATGTACAGGTATTCATATGCATAGGAGTTTCTGAGCTGTAAGCTTTCATTTTGTTCCTTATCCCTTAGTGTTGAGGGACTTGTGGCAGACATAACAGACATGTCAATACCATACTTTATCATTTTGTACATTAGTTGATTTTGTATTAAGGTAACTAATTTAGACAGATCCTTGCTGTATGTTATTTCCTTAGTTGTTATGTTACTTTAAATCCAAGTTCATTTTCTTAAACTTTTGCATACTTAATTTTTACTTGATAAGTACATGAGCGAGTTTTATTTGTGTGTTATTTTTCTTATTTTTAAGTATCTTTTTATATACTGTTTAATGTCATTAATGCATTTGTGACTTGTATAAGTAAAATAGGAGATGTCTGTGATATGATCAGTTCCCTTTAAAGGGCTTCAGAAAGCTTAGGGTATTGCCATTTCATTTATTTTGAGCACCTGAACGTGCCTGTGTTCTGTAAGGTATTTATTACTCTAACCTGTTTAATTCTATAGTATTGGTTTATTTGCTTGACTTTAGATTTTTCTGTGTAGCTATTTTTGGTAAACCAGTGTTGTAACTCTTGCAATGTAAAATTGTATTTGCTATATTCAGACCGTAACTTGGAATCTGTTGAAAATAATTATAGGTTTTTTGTCACTAACAATGTGTTACCCAAGAATCTCTTTGTATATGGACTTATGAGGAAGAGTGGCTTTATATGACTGATGGCAAACATTTTTTTGCCTCATATTTGTTCTGTTCTGTTCCTCATAAGATCTGTGGTTTCTGTATTTTTGTGCACAGACAGTGGTGCAGCAGTGGTTCAGGGGTAGCAGTGTTACCTGACAGTTACAGTCACTCTGGTTTAATTCTTAGCTGGGGTGCTTTCTGTGTGGAGTCTGCATGTCCTCCCATCATAGTGCAGATTTTTGCCTCATATTTGTTCTGTTCTGTTTCTCATAAAATCTGTGGTTTCTGTATTTTTGTTTCCTTACACAGTCAGTAGTAGGATTGTTGCCTGACAGCTACAGCTTTTTTGGTTTGATTCTTGGCTGGGATGCCTTCTGTGTGGAGTCTGCATGTCCTCTCATTTTACAAAGACATGAGTCTGGAGTGTTTCTCCCTGGGCCTGTGCTGAAAATTGGCTTTTGTTCCAAGTCGGACTTTCCTGTTTAACAAATGTTAAATAAATAAAAATGACAGGCATTTGAATTTTAGACTTCATGTTCTTCAGAAAGTACATGGCAACACAAAACCTTTTATTCTAGCAATTTTCTAAGTTTATAAGATGGATATTTGAAATTTGTCCCTATTTTTGGACTGTATTCCCCCATTATTGGCTTCATCCAGGTTTTTTGTGCTAAGGTTGAGAGCTATGGTGAGAATTGAATTCACTGAATATGTTTGAGGGCTGTATTCCCCCATTACTGGCTTTGTTCGGGTGTTTTTTTGCTAAGAGGTTGAGAGCTATGGTGAGAACTGAATTTACTAAATGGTAGCTATTTAAGTTTCAGTTTTCCTCTCTTTCACAAAACAGATGATTTAGCATAATGGTATTTTCCTCTGACTGTTTTGCACAGGGTCCTGGATTCAAGATTTGGCAGTGAAATGTATGGTAGTAACATAGCATTTTATTCTAGCAACTTTCCAACATTATACAAGCAATGTTTAAAATGTGTCCCTGGTTTTTGGGCTTTTGCCTCCCCACAATAAATGTTGGCTTTTTCCAGATTTCTTGTGCTGCAAAGATCAGAGATACAGCTGAGTATTGAGTAGATTTTACAAGGAACTGAGAGCTGCAGGGGAACAAATGTTTAGTGCTGCTTATGCTGAGTCGGTTTGTATTGTTAATAGCACAACAGGTAGTATACTTGCTTTTGATGCAGAAGGCTGTGGGTTCTACTCCCTCAGTAGGTAAATACATTGCTGATACTGTACTGTGTTGTAAAGGGGGGGGTGAATGCTACAGTCCTTTTTGGCAAAGATACCTAGTAACTATGAACCTGTTATCAGTTTGCCATCCATTTCCTATTGCAATATTACTAGCTTATCATTTTTTTAATGCAACATAGGCAATTTATTCCTCAAGGGCAACAGGCACTTTATTTGTAGATGAAATAATGAAATATAAAGCTGTTTGCTAGCAGCAACCTCTTCATTAATTACAGATTTCTTTAATGTGGAATTATTTAAATTACTTTTACTACTTCCGAGATTGTGCATATTTACTGATACTGGTGGACTGTAGAAGTTTGATTAGACTTTTATTATGGAAATGTTCTGAATTGGGCAGTTTTGTCATTATTGGTGCTTGCATTTTGTTTCATTGTTTACTGCAAAAATGTTCAAAACAATAAATTTAAAATGCCCTCTAACAACTAGACTGCATTGTACATGGAATATAATTTAATACAATCAGGAAGGTGTATCAAAGAGCACGTGTATGTTTCATGTGCAAGGGGCCTATGATTTGAAACAGTCCAAATTTAATCTTTATCTGCTACTGGCAAAATGTATTTTCTTTGAATGTGGGTTTCAATGCTGTTTCAATGAACGTGAGTTTCAAGGGCAGAGAAGTTTTAATGCTAATTCTATTTTCACTGTGACACTTCATTGCTTTGTTTCACAGATATTTATTAGTGTTTGTGCTGTAAAATGTAAAATAAAACTTTCAAATGAAATCCAAATCATTGCAGAAGTAAAGCAGTATGCACATTACTGTGTTTATGGTAAATGGGGCGAAATAACCAAAGAATGGTAACATTGGAATGGCTGCAGGGGGAGGCTCCATTCGACCATGATTTTGTGAGGGGGGGGGAGGGCAGCAAACTCAGACAGTCCCAGCTGAACTATACCTCTCAACTGTCCAGAGTTTTGCAGAATTAATAGATTTTTGCTTCTTATTTTTGGTTTGTTCCTCATAAAATTTGTGGTTTTATGGCAAATCATTTAGGAATGAAGTCACTAAATAATGACAGACATTAAGTTTCAGACATCATAACCTTCAGAAAAATGCATGCTAAAGCAAGACCTGTTATTCTATCAACTGTCTTAAGTTTATACAAGAGCAATTTTTAGTACAGTTTGTATGTTCCCCCAATATATATTTGACCTTGTCCAGATTTCCTGCATTAAGAGGTTGAGAGGTACATACAAATAAATCGCTTTATAGAATTAGGAATATCCAAACCTCTCAACTTTCCCCAATTTTGGCTCAAAATGTTGCTCTCCCCCTAATAATCCCTCTGCAAAATAACAATTTTGGAAGAAAACGTGGAGGCTTTACAATTATAAATAACTGTAATGATCAGAGTTATACATTACTTTTATTTCAGAAATGCATGTAGATTCTCTAATTTTGTCAGCTGCTCAAGTTAACAGTGCTAATATTAAAAAGGTGTCCCTTCTTTGACAGGCTCCCAGCTGTACTGTGTGGCAATTTTATATTTTTGCATCACATTTATGGTCCGTTTTTCATACAATTGTGGTTTTCTGGCAAATTACTGGCAAATCATTAAAGACTGAAGTTAGAAAATAATGACAGGCATTTGAGTTTCAGATTTCATACCCTTCAGAAAATTCATACTAATGCAAGACCTACTACTATTCTATCATCTTTCTAAGTTTATAAGAGCAATATTTAAAAACTATCCTTATTTTTGGGCCTGAGTCCCACTTCTATGTATGGCTTTGTCCAGATTTCTTGCTCTGAGGTTGAGCGGTATGAGTGTCAAAACCTTCACCTTCATCCAGAGACATTTCAAATTGTGACATACTTGTTGCATCCCACTCCCCCATGTAGTGCCTCTTGATGTGTCCAAGCAAGGCAAGGAGCAATTATGCAGTGAAAGTGTGCAGAGTATTCCCCCATCCAAGGTAGACACAAGTATGGTAGTGGCTTTTTATCTGTCCTTAATTTTGCATAATGTTCTGTTTTTTTGTCATATTTTTATACTGTTGATTTATGCTTCTTATTATTCAGAAAATGCGTGTTGTAGCAGTGCCCTTTTGCTTTGTGTTTAAGTAGCAATGCTTTAATGACCATCAGGTAAGCTTGTTGGAGATTGTAAGATGCAAGTAAGCTTTAATAAGCATACTGTTATAGAATTACCAACATTGAAAGCCTTTTTTTGTTGTTGCCATGCAGAGACTATTTACATAACTAGATAACGTTTTAGCCTTAGGTATTGAAATGCATATGACAGTATTTGTAATAAAGGACAGTATTACAGTATTTTCAGAAGCTCATTACATTTGTTGGAGACTTGCAGTCATCATTGCAGGCTTTACCCGTAAACTAAACAGAATGCCAGTCTATCATGTGTGGTGTGGTCTATAACTTGTGCAGTAATCCTTTAAGCAATTTATCTTGAGCTTGTTTATTGTTTGCTGTTCTTTTTTTTACTTTGATCATGTCTTCCCCATGAAACAAGTAGATAGTTGTCAGGCAGCAGGTCTTTTTTGGATCAGAAACATTTTTACAAGTGGGGGTATCAGAGAGATTGCTACTTTCAGCATGTTATTTGGTAATTTTATAAAGATGAATATAAATTATAATTAGAACTGCAGTGCAAGGAGAAGTGGTTTGAGTTTAGTGCTGCTTGTTTTTTTCATACTTGATTTTGACTGGTATTCCAGTAATGTATTTATTTTTTCATGCCTCACAACCTTTGTATTTCCATGTAGATATTAAGTAAGCTGTCATGTAGCCAATGCATTGAAATATTTTTTTCTTCTACACTTCATTTTGTCTTGAGTGGACTCTCGTAATGATAGTTTGGCACCCAGGGCAGCATATTTAATTAAAGTTCCAGTTGTTGTGGTTCTGAGCATAGCTCCACCCCTTTCTAGTTGGCCATACTCCTTCCCATTGGCCCCACCCATTCAGCTGTCTCCTGCAGCCCCCCCTTAATTTGAAGTCACCAGCTGCCATGCCTCAGCCTATATAATTGCCTTTGAAGTTCTCCTCACAAGCAGACAGGCATGCCACCAAACAACAAAGAAATATATTTACAAAGCAATTTCCTCACTCCATAGGGGAACAGTGAGGCACATTTAAAATGCAAATTCCCCTTTCCCCACTGAACAGCAGAGAAGTGCATGCTGAAAACATTCCCAGCACACCCACACAGCAGCAGAGAAGCATGATCTGAAAAGTAAATACAGAACCTGACCATCAACAGAAAGACAGAAGTTGAAAAGCAAGTTCCCTCCCTAAGCTGCAACAGAGAGAGGCATTCATTGAAGTGATGTTTTTTGTTTGTTATAGAAATAAGGGAAGTTTGATAAGTAATGTTGACTTCTTATTCAAAATAAATTTAGCAGGGCAAATAACATGTGATTTCAAAATAGTAATCAGTTATACATACTGAATTTAGTCAAGATCAAATTATCAGAAAGAACTTTAAGCAATGAACCCCTTTGGAAATAAAAATGATAAGGGATAACTAGCCAAGTAATATTTCATAAGGATAGCAGAGAGGTAGAAAGACAAATTACAATAGTGAAGGGTTAATATATGCCTGAAGCAATCTTTGTCAAATGCTAGGAGGATCAAACCTGTAATGTGGTTTTGTAAGACATGTAAAAGACAAAAATGGATAACTGGTAAATAAAATCTTGGAGCTTGATAGATATGGACACTGGAAGTCTTTGTTGGCAAAAAAAGTTCTTATCTGCTATGAAAATCTGTGATTTTATCTATATAATTAAAGATTGTTTTTCACATTCCAAAAAATTTAAGATGCTGCTGAAATAGTTATTTGTAACATTCATGCATTCTGTCATTGTCTAATACTGGCATTTTCCACTTCAACATTTTTGGTGACCCTGAGCCTATTCCATCTCTGAGTGGACATAAGGCAGTAAAACTAATCATAAATGAGACAATAATCCATCATGGATGACCCACAGATTCTAACTGATACACCACAGACACACCTATGGACTCTGGCAGCACTGCGAGTTCGTCTAAAATGTCTTTGAGATGTGTGAGGAAATTGGACAACCCAGAATGGAAACCCCTGTAGATGCAGGGTGATGACTTCCCAGATAAATCACTTATTCAAAACAAACAAAAACAAAAAAATAATGGATAACCAAGCTCTGTAAGGCACCAATTGAAACTGCAATATAACATGACTTATCATGTGATTAGCTTCTGGTGTTTATAATATTGATTATGACAAAATATTTTAAACACTTGATAAAGCATACTGTACTATGTGAAGGCTTATATATTTTCACTCAATTTTTATTTTGAATGAATGTTTCCTAAAACTGGTTTTGTACTATGTCTTTTTGCATCTTACATTTAGTTAACATTAATATGCTTTACTGAGAATATTATGGGTTGGGGTCTGGTATAATGATATAAAGGTGTTTACCTTACAGACAAGAAGCACTGTACAGCTTTTGATTCTCACTCAAGGAAATTTGTTAGACTTCAAGTGGTCCACAAGGAAAGCTAGTTTAGTATTTCGCTATGAGCAAACAAACTGTATATTACAAACACAGCTCTCAATGACATAGTGCAAGAATCAGAGACAAAGCCAAAAATAAAAGGGGAAGGGGGTGGGCAAATGCTCAAAGTCAGAACTGCATGCTAGATATTGCTGCCTATACAATCAGAGATATAGCTGAGGCATATCATAAGAATAAGAAATAATTTCCTCACATCACTATCTTCCATACCATGACTCAAGAGGCTCCAAATTATTCTAGCTGCTTCCTGCTACATTAAGTGTGCTGAGCACATAGTTGCCTGAAGATTTCTACAGCAAAAGTGTCAGTAAACACATACTGCCAAAATAACTTCTATAGCTGAATTTCAGACACATTTCACAAACCAGTAAAAGGACAGTACATTCAGTTATACTAAATGTGCTGAGCACATAGTTGCTCCAAAGATTTTTTCTGCAAAAGTATTAAGAAAAGTCTGGCTGCCAAAAGAACTTCCACAGTTGAATTTCAGACACATTTCATAAAGCAGTAAAAAGACATTGCATTTATTTATACTAATTGTGCTGAGCACATAGACGCCCTAAAAATTCCTGCTGCAAACGGAAAGTCCCACTCTATAAAGAACATCCACTGCTGAACTTCGGTCACATTTCTAAACATAGTAAAAGGAGAATACCCTCAGTTATACTAAAGGTAAGGCAGTACCCACATACCAAATGAAAGTTCTGAAATATCTTTAGAGCTTAGATACTTTTCGGCCTCACTTTTGCATATAGTGGTATGCACTGCAGTTATCATATTACTGAAAGTGCCCCCCATTCCCCGGACCTTTTATTGCTCTAATTTAAGCTAATTTAACACATTAGCGTATTCTGCTTTCACAGAGCAACGCTTCTCTAGTGAAAGCAATTCCCTCAGACACTAACTTCTCCTGAGACTCTTACAGCCTAAAAAACAAATGTAGCAGTGATCGACTTCCAACAAGTGGAACATGTTAAATCAGGAATCTTACTTTGCGGGCCTGAAGTAAATGCTGATCACATAAAAATAGAATTAAATGCTTTAACTCACCTCAAGATGTCAAAGAAAATAGAACATGTCATACCTTTTTCCTCAATTATTGTTTTTGGTGAAACACAATATGAGGGGGAACAACTGCATTTCACTTCATTACTTGATTGTCCCAACCCTTTATCTCTGTTGGTCTCCATCTAGTATACCTTCTGTGGCTCCACTTTTAAAATAAGTTTTCCAAAACATGACCCAAGACTACGAGGGGGGAGGTCCCCACTTTATTCATCCACATTACACTTGAACTCATTTTGCTACCTATCCTGTCCCAATTCCCATTCACAACCTTCTTACTCTACCTATATTTCTTTACTTCCAGTCACTTAAAACTTCACCATTCAACTACCATATATTTAAAAGGTCCCTCATATCTGATCATCAACCCCAATCCTCCCAATCTTTCTCACCCAATTATCTTCTCCTCCCCTATCTATCACCTTCTACTATCTCCCTCTCACTCATCCTCCTGCAGATTCCACCTCTTGCTATAACGACACCATCCAAACTTCCATTACTGTTTCTATTTACACAATAATTACTGCAGCACAATGTACATCTGTTCTCCAAATATAATTGAGTGTACTCCCTCACTGCTATATTTACACCACCACATCTAATAAAATCACACTTTACCCCATTCTTCACTTTCTCATAGCACCACCAACCAACCAGCCAACCAACCAGCCAGCCAACTGACCGACCAATGAACCAACCAACCAACCAACCAACCAACCAACCAACCAACCAACCAACCAACGAACTGATCAACCAACCAGCCAACTGACCAGCCAACCAGCCAACTGACCAACCATCCAACTAACCAACTAACTAACCAACCAACCAACCAACCAAACCAACTAACCAATCAACCAATCAACCAGCCAATAAACTTGTTATATTTCTCTTGCATTCCTTTCAATCAACATAATGTTTCCTCATAACACTCATTCCTATTCTTGCAGTAATTCCCACCTTACAGTCTATCATATCCCCCTCAAACTTAATAACTCAAACTCAACATTTAGCTTGTCAAGACTAGCATAACACCTATACAGACTTATCACTCTGCCTCTATAACATTTCCCTCATCCTCTGTCTTAAGCATAAAATTCTGCATGGTCACTATCCCTCATACACTACAGAACAAGCCATCATATTCATGACCAAAATGCACTCAAAAATGATACTACATGACTCTAAAGTCCGTATGTGTGGCAATATTCACCCCAGTCCCAGGTATACAAGCTAGAACTAAAACCTAAAAATGACCAGCATAATACAAAACATCGCAGACAAATGTCTTACCTTACTCAAATCACAATCCTGCTACCATGGGCCATATAATAAAATCATGAAAAAATTCTCTAGCCTATCAAACATCCCTACCATGTCATACCTTAGCCACACACACTCACACTCATGCCTCACAAACAACTAAATATATTAACATTAAATCTCAGTAGTATTTGCAATGAAATCACAGGACTGCATGCCTAGATATCAAACTATATCCCAGATACTCTAGCCTTCACTGAAACTTGGCTTGAATCCACTATAACAGATAGAGGTATGCACTCTCTTGGTTATTACATCATATATAATTACTGACCTCACCAACAAGAGGCAGATTTGCCTCACTCCACCTCAGTTCTCATAATCTTTACTCATAACAATTACAATGACATCCTCAAATATTAGACAGCTGGAATACAGCAACAAAACAATTTGTATTACTGTACTCTATATCACCCACAGTAATAACATTCCCATACTCAAGGAATTTCTCTCCTGGGATCCTCATACTACAACATATAAAGAATCGTACTGAGAGATATCAATATTGATTGACAAAATATAACCGGTGAAAGTCCTTCCACCTTTACCAACCTATTTGAAATGACTCAGCCTATTACAACACCAACTAAATGCAACTAAAGCTATGATAAAGGATTTTCTTTACAATGGATAATTGTTTGAGAACCCAGTAAACACATTAAAAATGGAACCTACTCTAACTCCCAAAGTAACCACCTCCCAGTATACACTCACATAATTACCATCTATCTTTCCAATACCAGCCAACTCAAAATATCCTAAAACCTCACCAAGTTTAACAAAGACATATTCAACAAACTCTCCCACTGGATAAAAATATAACAACCTTTAATAATTTATTCCTGAAGACCATAAACAACCCTAGCTTTCCATCCTAAGCAAAACTTTAATGCATGCTAGAAACAATGTTTGAAAAGAGAGGCTTAACCTAACGAGGCATGCAAGAAATAGGGACTAATTTCATGGTGGTGTATATTCCAATGGAAACATCAAGAAGTGGGATCTATTTTATGATATGCAAGTTACTGTATAGAAAGAAATATGTCATATTTCTCATCCTTTCTTAAAGGCAAAATGTATATCTTTGAAGTACCAAATGTTATTTTACATTGCTCACTTAAAGTTAACCTTAGCAGGATATAAATCATATCAAAGACCATTTACATAAAAATCAAAATGTTTTGAACGTATTTGAATGGGCATCTAAAAAAGTGGAATTTTTTCATCTTTAGAGATATGTTTAGTTCAGAAACAGTCCGTAACGTATCTGGGTTCTGAATGGTTTCCCTTATCTACAATATTAAAAATACTATTACTCAGAATGTATGATCTTCTCTATGTGAAAGTATTTGTTTTGTAGCTTTTCTTGGGGACATTACCTGGCTATCACAGTTCCCACAGTCTTCATTTTCATAAAATAGGATTGTTTGCGACATTTCAAGTTGCTTGTTTCCAGTGGACATTCACCTTAATGACTTTGACTTATGCAAATGATATCAATTTTCGGTTCATCTGTCACAATTCTCCACAATCAACAAAGGATCTTAGTTCAGCCATTTTCCAAATTAACTATCTTTAGTTGGACTTCCCATGTCTCTGGTTTTGTTACACTGTCTACAAGCTGGAATTCTAGAAGTCTGCAGTTTCTGCCATGGTAGCATTTTTGTTCCTGCTAGTACATTTCTACCATTTCTTTTACATATTGCTGTTAGTAGTTTTATTCATCTGCCTTTCATCCTTCTAGATATTAGCAGATCAGATGTTGATAAACTAATATACTGCAATTGATTATTCTTATATTAACAACATTATCAAAATGTAATGCTCATAGCTTTGTCTTACTGATTTTTCTCTTTAGTATTTTCACTATTTGGGAAATTGTATCTACATTCCTATTACACTAAATATAATGTGGATTAATTCCTATTATTGTAAAAATATTCCCAATTCATTAATTTTGTATTACAGGCCTTTGTCAGATAAGATATCAGGTATCCTCTGTTTAAAAATATAGGTCCAAATTCATAAATCTTTGCTGCATGGCAGTGAATTTGAGCAACAAACAGTAACAAACAGGGTGTGTATGATTCAAAAAACCTAGCAACAAAATGAAGTAAGGCCAGAAATACATGGGTGGCCATGCTATATGCTAATGGCTGTATAATGAGGCACTGTTTATGCTAATGAGTGAAAATAAGACATTAACACGATTTAAATACGTTTAAATGCTGCACTACAGAGCTATACACATTGGATATTTGAATACAACTGAATGCTCATGTTCAGATTCGGTAAATCTCAGAGTAATATTCGGGGTTGAAGCAGTCTTAGCAAATGCATACCTTTAAGAGCCCTCGTTGTATGTGAAATATCTGATAATCCATGGTATCACTCCTGGAGTAAAGAAAAGTAAAATATGTATATATGTGTACCCATAAGTAAACAAAATAGCAATGTATAAAGGACTGAGCCTATTTAAAATCATTTGTACAAGGGATGAAGTGCACTGGATCAACTGCCACCCTCTCTAGAAATCAGTGCTGTAAATAATCTTTATTATTTCTGTGCGACTCTCTGCCTGTTGTGTATATTCATCTGTCTGAGCATGATGTGTGCAGTACTTATGGCTCATCCTATTATTTTTTCTGAACTACTGCATTTGACAGACAAGAACATGTGGTGAACATTGTGAAGGTAATTAAAATAGGGGAAAATACCTCAACAAAGTGACCAGTCCCCATGGAGACCCTCAGCTGGGACCTCTCCTGTTTGGCACCTATTTTCTGCAGTAAAAGCCAATACCAAAGGACTCTGACTGACTAAGTTTGCAGATGAATGCAAGCTAGGAACAGTCATTGAATGCACAAATTACATAGCCACCCTGCAGGAAGGCTTGTCTTAAATAAACAACTAGTGTCAAAATCAGTCTAAAACTAAATGCCAAAAAATGAATTACTGTATTCCTTTGGAAGTCATCTACCACAGGGAAATACTGCATTTACAATATTCCCCTAAGAGTTGACCCAGTTGTTTGGGGTTTGGGAATTTATGTGGGCAGTAACCTAACCTTTGACCAACATGTGTCTATCGTTATAAGAAAATCCTTTTATATTGCACAGCTTATAAACAAAGGAATTGTGTCCTAATCTAAGAATGACATTGTTCCCCTTTACCCAGCCCTCATTAGGTCAATTATTGAATATAATGGCCCTTTAGCATGTATTTGTCAAGGCACATGAAACAAATGGAATCCTCGCAAAGACACCTTACAAAAAATATACGAGGCTTAATCAACAAGTCCTACATGGACCGACTCAAAGCCCTGTCACTATACTTGGAATCCTACAGACTGCTAAGAGGTGACCTGTGTCTGGCATAAAAGGCATCCTCCAACCTATTACTGATGGATTTACTGCATATCAACAAGTCATCATAGATACTCAGTCTAGGGATCACCTCTCTTCTGCAACATCAATAGAACAGTTAGAAGAGGCAGGTTTATTTTCCAGAGGATACGGCTGCTATGAAACAGACTCCCAGTTCACATAAAATAAAGATCATCCCTGCCTATTTTCAAGATCAGCTTAGATCTATGGATGGGAAACAGAAAATTTACCCCAGGACTGCCTTCTCTACTACTAAAGGATAGATGCAGCTCCTAAATACTTTATCCCATACATGGGTCCCTTTAAATTACCTATGGTATGATCCAAGTTATTCTTATTAGGAAAAGTATGGGATTGGTAAGGCCAATCTACAACCAGTTATTTTGAGCACAAAATTGGAAAACAGATATGCTTAAAATGGCCCACAGTGGCAGCTAGCCTTGTACTTACCTTTGAACCTATAAGATTCTTACATGATGCTCAAGACTGACCCTCTGTAGACAGCTCAGCACACAAGTATGAATAGCCCAGTTTATTGGGATAGGGAAATTGTTACGCTTATAATTCTCAAGTGTGCTTCATTATGACTAACAATAGATAAGACTGCAATCCAAACTGTAGCTTGCAACAGATCCCCCACCATACCCCAAGATTCTTACTACACCTTTCTAAGTATACTAGAAAATATTAAGATACAACCAAACACCCTAATACTGTATGATTTCATCTACCCTGCCATTAATTGGGAAAACTACTCGGGTACCAACACCTTTGCCCAACAGTTCTTCGAATTCATAAATTCCAACGCCCTGGACCAACTAAACCATAGTCCCACCAGGGGCTCAAATATCCTAGACCTGATCATTACCAACATGAGAGATTGATGCACCACACCAGTGGTCACCCCCTCATTGGTCAGGTCTGACCATAAGCTAATCACCCTTGACTCCCACATCACACCCCCATCCCCCAGTAGGGAAACCTCCATAAAAAAACTTCTCCAAAGCCAACTTCATGCTACTCAAGTCAGAAGTGACAAACTTCATGACACCCATGCAGACGGGAACTGAAAGTTTGACCACTAAATGCTACACTAAGGCACTGTATGAGCACATCCACTCGTGCATGAATCATGCCATTCTAAACAGAACCAAGATGGTCTCCTTCACAAAAAGGAACCCAATCTGGTGGTCCCCTGCCATAAACAAACTATACAACAGAAGGAAGAAACTGTTGCAGAAAAGAGGAAAATCCCAGGATGCAAAAAACTCCTTTACCAGCCTCAGTAAGAAGCTGAGATACATCATAAAATCCTACAGAGCTAGTTACAAAAATAAAATTGCCAAAGATTTCAAGGACAACCACAAGGCATTATAGAGTTATGTCAATAATCTGAATGGCAATGCTCAGATCTGCTCTGAGCTACAACAGAATTTCATTAAATATACTGATCCCAAGGATATTACCAATATTCTGACAGATTGATTCAGTGCCAACTTCACCCCACTCTCACCCCCTAAAGGGCCCATCTCAATACCAAAAGATGGCCAGATTCCGGTAATCATGGCCACACAGGTAAAAACACGCACTCTCCAAAGCTAAGAATACAGCATCCATGGGACCAGACAACATCCCGGGCTGTGTTCTACATGAACGATAAAATGAACTGGCACCTCACCTAAGTGCCATGTTTAATTATAGCCTCACCTCAGGCTTCATGCCCAATGAGTGGCGCACAGCTACAGTTATCCTACTCCACAAGGGGGGATCCACCTTGGATCCCGGGAACTACCGTCCCATCAGTCTGACGAGCCTGATCTGCAAAGCCATGGAATGCATTATCATGGAACTTAGACATTGGCAACCTTCAAACACTGGACCCCACCTGGTTTGGTTCCGTAAAGGGCCGATCTTGTCTCCTCAACCTGATTGACTTCTTCGAATCAGTCTCCAGAGCCGTGGACAAGGGTAAGACGGTCCACACAGCCTATCTGGACCTTGCCAAGGCCTTCAATACCATCTCCCACTCTGGAATCATAGATAAACTTATTAAGCTGGGCATTAATCCCTACATCACTTGATGGGTTTCCAACTGGCTTACTGACAGAACCCACACTGTAAAAGTAGATGACTCAAAATCCAGCTCCAGACAAATGACAAGTAGAGTACCTCAGGGTTCAGTCCTGGGACCGCTCTTGTTTGGCATCTACTTCCCTGAAGTATAGGCCAGCATTAAGGGAATATGGCTAACAAAGTTCACAGATGACTGCAAACTGGGAGCCATTATTGAATCTCCAAATGATGTAGATATTCTACAAAAGGGCCTTACAGAAACAGATGCTTGGTGCCAGAGCCATGGGTTCAAGCTCAATGCCAAGAAATGTATAGTTATCCCCTTTGTGAAAAAAACATGTACCCATGAATTTCCTCATAAGTGTCAGTACACTAAACACCGAAAGTGTGATAAGGGACTTAGGGACACAGGTGGACAGTGGTCTCACCTTGGATAACCACATAGCCACAACAGTCAGGAAATCCTTCTATGTGGCACACCTCATCACTAAGGGCTTTTCATCCAGAAAAAAGGAGGTCATTGTCCCACTGTACTCATCCCTCATTAGACCCACTATAGAGTACAATGCCCCATTCGGTATGTACCTCACAAGACATCTGCAACAACTGGAAAGGCCACAGAAATACCTCACAAAAAGAATCACAGACCTAAAGCAGATGCCCTATGCTGACCATCTAAAAACCTCCAACTATACTCTGTTACATATCACCTACTCAGAGGTGATTTCTACTTAACATACAAGGCCATGTCAAACCCAGTGCTGTTGGACATGCTACACTTAATGAAATCCCAATCTCTCTGAGCCACACACTCCAGGGATCTAAACCTGGTCATCACAATGAACAAAACATGCTGGAGGGATAGGTTCCTGACCCAGAAACTCCCCATACTCTGGAATAGACTGCCCATACATGTCAAGCTGATCGCCTCTTAGGCCCTCTTCAAAATGAACCTTAATGATTGGATGGGAGATAGGAAATTTGCCCTGGGGATCACTTCAGTCACCCTGCTAGACAGGGGACCAGGGAAGTAAATATTCTGGGAAGAAATAGCCAGGGAATTGTTATGGCAAGGCTTGTATAGGCCCTAGGGCTGATAGCCTAGTACCACCCTATGAATCTATGCTTAATGTTCCTCAGTTTAGGTTTTAATGAGCCATGTTGCTCACATTTCAAAATAATTGAAATGGTCTATCATTCATTCAAGTGTTAGTATTTTTTAAAATGATATCCATGGTAAATTACATAGAATAATATTAATTTGCATACGTTTTCTTATAACATAGCATGCTAGCCATGCTGATAGCTTCCTAGTTCAAGTTATTGTCAAGCTGTTATTAAGTGTACTGCATGTTGTCGATTTATTCAACATTATAAGAGATGGTGTTCAACAACCTATAGCTGGAAGGTTAAAAATAAATGTCATACTATTGTCAACCATATGAAGATGAAGTTGCTGTTGAGCACATATGTTCAGCACATAAAGAGTGATGCTGGTCTGCCATGTTTCACATTTTAAAAGTGATTGCCATCATATTATTACAGAACTTAAATTTTATTATATCAGCTTCCATTGTGCAAATGAGATAACCTTTGATGCTCATCAGTTGCAGGAAGGATGAGACATGCAAGAACTGCTTTGGGCAGAAAGTGTCTGCCATTTTGCCTGAGAACTTTTCAGGTGAGACAAACATGGCTGAAGAAGGTGAAATAGTGCTCCTTTTAGAGCACAAATGTGAGAGGAAGAGGAGTTCAAGATTTTTCTCAGCATCCTTCAGCTACATGCTCTTGTAGGATGGCTATACCAAATCACAGTATAAGACTGATGCCCAGTATAGTCATGCAGAGGACGTTACCATGCTACTGGTATTCAATGCATGGCAGAGCAGTGCTGTCACCTCTGTAGTGATGCAATTTGCCATGAAACTGCTGTCCTTCATTGATAGAAGGATAAAATTAAGGCACAAATCTACCTCCGTACTGTAAGTATAGCATCATTTATCTGTTCATACACCCCGTCAATGCATAGCACCATACACCTTTTCATTTTGCTCTTTCTTTATCTCCAGAGATTGAAAGAGAACAGGGATATGCATAGGAATTGACTAGAGTGCCTAGCAGAGTGCCAGGATAAGTAAAGCTGCTGCTGTGAAAAATTTGTTTGTTTGCATAGTAAGAATTGTAGCCATTAAAATGAATTGTATATAACTTTGTACCACATCTGACAGCACTGGTTTACCTTACTAAAATTAGTATTACTGTGTGTTGTTAGATTTTTGCCCTGCATGACTTCCTATGGGATCCATTCTAAATCTTTAAATACTGAAAGATCAACTTTCAGTATTTTGAGACTAAAATATTGAAAGTGCAGTTAACCAAAACTGTACTTTACCGAGTGTTCCATTAACAAATCTGCTGTTGGAGTGGTGTGCTGTGGTTTGTGTTTGCTGTGCATTGTGGTTTGGGAGTGAGATATGGTGGATGATGTGTGGATGTGTATGGAGATTCAGGTAAGTTGTTAGTATTTAAGGGTTTTGGGTAGGTTTTTTTTGTTTTGTAGTGTTGTGGAACGTTTTGGGAGTTGGTTGAGTTAGATGGGTGAGTGTGTGTGTGTTTGTTACTGTTGAAGGCAGCATGTTTTTTAAATGTGTAGTGTGTGTGTTTTTTGTGTGTGTGCAATGGTGTGCAAAGTAAGTGTAGGGTGATTAGCAGTAGTTTTTTTTCTGCCTTCTGTGGTAGTGCAACCTCGGAGTTGGTATATAAAAGTAGCAGAGGTGTGTGGGCTTGTCCCCCTGCTTAGGCATATGTTTTGTAGATGTGTGTTTGGTGTTTTAGTAAAGATTTATGAGGGAGGTTGTGGTTGTGATGTGGTGGAGGTTATTTTACAGAACTGAATGTCACTTGTTGAAAATTCCATATTTTGAATTTTCGTTATAGTGACATTTGGTTTTGTAGTATTTCAGTATAGGGAGTGTTCAGTATTTAGATCTCGAGATACTGAATGCCAGTTTTTCAGTATTTTGAGATTTAGAAGTAGACCCCTTCCTATATATAGGCAGAGGGGTGGCTCATCATGTTTAGGCTATGTGCACTATTACTAAGATGGCTGTGGGTTTAAATCCCCTCACCTCAAAAAAGTTGCTAGTTTTATGGTATAAATTTGTATGTATAATATCAGTAATAACATTGCACCAGTATAACATCATAAATGTCTTGGTCATAAGTATTACTTGGCTAGGCAATTCAGAGTATACATTACACATATTTGTCCAATGATTATCACCTGTGGTTGATTTTTTTATTGTGCGATCAGCATGATTCTCATTTATACATACAGTTGTAGTATTGTCAAAACTGCAATAGAACTGATGTATCTGGGGGACCTAGTAGGGCAAATCTAACAAAAAGGGAAGATTTCTTAAGAGATTTATGAAAATATTTGGTATGAAAAACATAAATTCTGTAGTAGAAACTCAGAGAGAATTTACATATTATTCCCCAATGTACAATAACTGGGCTGGGCAAGGATAGACAAAAATCATATTTCACAGAAATATGGCATTTAATTGAAGGCTTTGACACACATCCAACAACTGTTTCAGATTATGTGCCAATGGGAACTATAATAAAAATGCAGGATAATGAAGTAAAAATGAGACACTGGCATTTCCCCACCTCACTTTCAAAAAGACAGGAAGTTAAATAATGGGTAGTAGAAATTATTTGAGAATTATTAGGGAAGTTATACATTTCTTCAAAAGTTATAACTAGCAACTAGAACAAAATGAAAGTGCAGTTAAATAATAGGGTAGAAATAAAAGAAAAAAATATATGGTTAAGAAGTAACACAAATTATTTAGAGGGTTGACAGAACAAGAAGATGTGCAGATGCAGAGTGCTAAAGAGAAAATAAGGTTCTACCTGGATAATATGCGTGAATTTAAAAAGATTGCTATTAATCACCTGTTGTTTGATTTCAAAAGATTGCTATTAATCACCTGTTGTTTGATAACTCCAGAACACAAAAACTCTTAGCATAAAGACCTAGGCAATAAAAATTATAAAGGGTTCTTGCTAAACTTAGTGAACCTATAATGAAAAATATCAGAGATCCTGTATGAAAACTTATGTAAAGCAGAGGAATGTGGAAATAAAGAAAAAGCACAACTGGAAATGATTATGGAAGACCTAAGCATGCCAAGGTTAGAGGTAGAGGCTCAACAATTAACAGCTAAGATAGGAGGAGATGACAAAAAGAGTGATGTATAATCAAGCTACAGGAACGTCTCCAGGAATAGATGGTATTTTGTGGAAGTTTGGAATTTAGGAGGGATGAAAGTGATGAAGATCTGAAAGGATTTGTTTAACAGTATTTTAAAAGAAGGGGATGCGCCAACATCCTGAAAGAAAGCTGTGGCAGCTGTAATACCTAAAGATGGTAAAGACCCATCATACCTAGCTTCATATAGACCCATTTCAATTTTAAACCACGATTATAAAGTGTTTATGTTTATAATAGCTAAACGATTGAGAAAGGTATTGCCAAAACTGATAGATATGGATCAACATGTTTTTTTTTTTTTTTTTGGAGAAGAAGCAAACATCTGATGGCATTAGTAGAACAATGATGATCCAGAGGATGGCAGAATGTAGGGGAATCCTACTATTGTCGGTGGGTCTTTATGTATGAAAAGCATTCAATAAAGTAAGCTGGGATTTTTAACTAGGGCAATGGAAACATTTGCATTTCCTAATACAATAATAAAGTTAATTAGGAAGATATATGAGGGATCAATTGCAAAAATTAAACTGTGAGGTTCCTTTTTGATGAGTTGTGTCAGAACAGAGTAACTGAGCAGAGGCGTCCTCTTTTCCCTTTGTTATTTACATTGTATTTAGAGCCATTGGCAAAGAAAAGACTTAGACATTCAAGGATATAGATGGTATGGTAATCAACAAAAGTTGGCTTTATTTACAGATGATATTATTTTGTACTTGATAAAACCACAAAAGGACACCTCAGTGTTGTGCAACATTCTGAGACAGTTTCAATTTATTTATTTTTTTTTTGGGATATGAAATTAATAAAGACAAAACAAAGCTGTAAACGGTTTACCCACACATAATTTTTTTTTCAGCAAGACCAATATTTATGAAGACACAAAAAAATGAAGTATTTAGGAGTATGGGTTAAAATGATTCTGTTATGGCAGATAAGGATACATGGAAATAAATTAAACAAAAAAATAATACAAACACAGAAACTGGAAGCTCATGTTTATGGATATGGACTGCAAGACACAAGCAGATAAATGTTTTTAGTTCCATTAATTTTTATTCAGGTCAGGTATATTTTTTCAACCAGAGAGGACGGTGTAAACAGCAATTAATGGAGAGCTGAAAGATTTTATCTGGGAGGGAGGATGTCAAGGATGAAGTGGGATAAGGTGTTCATTCAATAAAAGAAGGTGGTTTTGGATTACCTGGTTAGAAGGGATATTTTAGAGCTACACAATCAAGACTCATATACATAACACAAGCAAGAATCTATAATTCAAAGTAGAAAAGGATGCCAATGAAGCAATGGGGGGAATTCAATAAATAAGGAGAGAGTGGGATTTTAGATGCAGATCCTTTTAAGGAGAATAGCAGCTGCCATAATAATAATGTATTCACAATGTAGCAGAAAATATTCTAAGAACTAAGCCAATGCGATAATAGATAAAGGAGCTTCTGACAATAGGGATACCTGCAATTATGGGTACAGAGAATTCTCAAGAGGGGGAGGGAATTTACTGGAAAAATGGGAAAGGAATCGAGGGATTGAGAGCAAATAATCTGAGAGGGAAAGCTAATAGAATGGGAAGAGGCCAAGAAGATATTTGGACTGCAAACTAGAGACTGGCTTCCCTATCAAGGACTAATATCAGAGTATACTTAAAGAAAAACGGATAGGGGAATCCCAAGTGAAATACCTGCTCTTTTAGAATTTTTAGTTGAATCTGGAACAGAAGCTGCTGTTAAAAAGGCACGTTTAGTAGGACATATAAAATATTGTACAACAACTACAGGAATAAAACAGGAAGTTAGAAAAGATTGGGAAGAGAGACTGGATGAGCAATTCACAGGGAAACAATGAGAGGACATACGTTTGGCTCCCAAATATGCAACAAAGTCTAGAATATTTAAGATTTTTGCTTGTGTATGCATAAGTATTTTTATACCCCAAGCAGACACCAAAGAACTTTTCCCTCAGGTAAATGTCAAATGTTTGAGGTATGATGGGGAAGGAAGAGGTAACTGGAAATATATGGTTTAAGAGTGTAATGAGTTGACAGACTTATATAAGTTTCCTACAGAGTGCTCTGTCAGAAATATTGTGTGAGCAAATGGGTGTAACTGAGGAACTGATTTTCTGAGCTGGGATACAGGATCTTAGTTGTCCTGTGGCTGCCAAAAAAGCAATTACTAAAAAATGAAAAACCAAGTCTAAACCAACTGTATTTGAAGTAGTATATATCAAAATAGACATAAAATAACTGGAAGTGGGATCTTTAGAAAAGGGTAGAAGCAAACTACATAGAACAAATGGAAATTGTGGGAACAATATATGTAGAATAATGTTTTGGACGAATGAGGTTTAAGGGATGGCAGGAACTGGGCAATTTATGTAATGTTGGATTGATGACAATTGTATAAAAGCATGTATGTGATGTGTAGTGTTTGCAACTGTGAACATGTTAATATGGTTTTCTTTCTTTTTATCAATGCATGTTTGCCTATGTCTTAAGTGATAACAATAAAGGTGTTAAAATGCAATAATGTCACTAGACACAAGCACAGATATGCTGTTCGGAAAATTCTCAGTTGCAGTTATCATGCTGTTATTTCAGACTGCATGTGATAATGATTTTGATGTTTGCCTCAACACCTCAAGAGTAATTACACAGGCGTAAAGTATGCATGCAAAACTATGTATGTCCTACTATTAAAAAGTATTTTACTTCACAATATTATGATCATGAACATAGTTCAAAATGCAGTTACAGTTATTTTTGTATGTCTCTTCTCCACCCTCTTTGTCATTATTCTTTCTCTTTTATCCATTTATTTATAACATTTTATACCCCTCCATTTCTGTTCCTATTATATAAAGCAGCACAAAGACATGGACTGACCATACCAGCACTGCCTATTGTACCCTCACAGGTGCAGCCAGCCCCATTACCACCATCACCAACATAGGAAGCAAGCACATCTAAGTCCCTGCCTGCCAAAGTTACCGCCCAACTTCCTGCACAACCTGCACCACCTATATCATGCAGACCTGTACCAGAATATGGTAAATTGGTACCTATCTGTAGCAGTGCATATGGGGAGCTTGTAGAGGTTGTATGGAAAATAGTAAAATGAATGTTTGATGCCCACATCAACCTTTTAAAGACTGTGTTGTAGTGACCCATGTTGCGTCCCTGCTCAGCACTGCCTCCAGATCCTAAGGCAGGACCTTATTTTGACAGCATCCAGGCAGAGAGGTAATTTCCCCTGTGATGAAGTTGGCAGAGACTCCATATCTGAACACCCAGTTCTGTTCCCCAAACCCGGTGTCTCCCTCCTTTCTGCATGTCCACATTCCTCCCCTTACTATTGTCTTATTATTATTTGTATGATGCCTCCTACAGCACTGGGTTACCCCTCATTTATTGTGCTACACTACACCCCACAAGTCATGTCTGCCTACCTCTGCAATCTACCCGCCCTCTCTTACCTACTCTTACTTACTCAACTTTCCCTCCTCAATATTAAAAAAATGGCACTAGTACAAAAAAGACTTTTACCCATACCTCTCCAGTTCATAGACCTGTAATTAATATACAAATGATTGGCTACAACAGCTCATTATAAATTTTGTCATACTATGACATATCATTGATAAGTTTGATCATTAAAATCGCTACATGTATTGGTTTAATTAACACGATTGTTGAGTTAAAAAAATGAGAGGTATGGCTCCTATCCCACTTCCATCCTGCTCATTCCTTACTTGCTCGGCCTATGTTCTGTGCTCTCTTTGTTTTCCCTTTTTATCTCTGTTTTATACTCCCATTTCCACTGTTTAAGCTGGTCAAAACTTAGATAGATACACCACGATATACCAAAAAGTAGCTTAAACATTGAAATTATCTTTCTGTGGTCATATGTTTTTTAACTATTAGCAACAAGCAACTTTGACCATTTTCTATAACTTCAACAAAATGATACTTCCTGTCATATGGAAAAAATGTTGAAAACATCTTTGAATGTGCTAAATTGTTGGCATTGATTGGTCAAATGAGGTAAGCACACATGTGGTCACCAAGCAATATAGAAATATTTTGAAGTGATACTTACCCTGTAAATGTCTCTGTGGCTCAACTTGTTAATGATGTGTTGATTCCATTATCAGGGAACTGTGTACTCAGTCTAATACTCTGACTGTGTTATGTTGATTTGCAGTATTCTGTTATCATCATACAACTATATTCCAGTCCTCTGCAACATATGCTTTTGTTTTACAACTTTCTGTTGGCTGCTTCATTTGTATACCTGGCTAAGCTGTTGGGATATGAGCAGCACAGGCATGGTTTAAAATCTATTTAGATGCGTATCAGTTTTTTTCATTAAATTATGTTTATCCTGATACATGCTTTACTGACACTATCCGCATGCATGATTTTGTATCATACTCAGCTAATGCACTTTTTGGAAGGTGTGTTTTACACAGGAATGATTTTATGCCCACACAGAAGTGGGCCTTATGTCTTCCTATTATTTGTTCTTTTCACCTGAAATGAACCAATCCTATTATCAGTGTGTGTGTTCTGTCAACAAAAAGATAGGTAATGAGTTAAGCTAAGAAGTTGTGAGATATGTTCCTAGTCCACTTCCATCCACCTCAGTCCTTCTTAGCTCACCATTTGTTCTATCCTGTGGGGGCTTCCCCTTTTTATCATGGTCCTATCTTCCCATTTAAAACCTTCAATCTGGTCAAAAATAGATAACCATGACACACACACACACACACACACACACACACACACACACACACACACACACACACACACACACACACACACACACACACATCCTCTCTCTCTGTGGTCATATGTTGCATGATGATTGGTATTGAATAATGACTGCAGTCATATAAAAGCATGCAAAAATGTTGTTTTTCATTCTATGACATAATGGAGAAAATGCCTTTGAACATGCTAAGATATTGACATCCATAGTGCAACTGAGGTAAGTGTCAATGTACATCAATATGCAATACACCCCATTTCCAAAATATAAGGGCAGAGATACCATAGATTGACAGCATGCACATGCCCACAAAGGGCTTATAAAAATAAACAAATATCTGTACAGTACTCACCATTTATTTGAAATGGATGCTTTGTGCTCCTTTTACCATTAGTTCTTCTGTGGTTTTGCTTGTTAACACACTGATCTGTTTAGTGTCACTCAGACATGTAGAGGTTTAAATCCAATGATGTCTACCTTGACTGACTCCACAAAAATATATATATTATATGCCTTTAATCTGCCATGCTAATATTAAATAAGGTAAGCATAACAATTGTATGTGGCAGCTTTCATGGCTTTTCTTTCATGTGTATTATATGTATATTGCCTGTATATTGACCAGAGCAGTTTAGTTCTATGATAGTTGTTGTGTTGCTTGCCAATATTCAGTTTTCAGTCTTCAAAACTGTTTCTAATATTTCCCTAAAATATGTGTTGTCTGACACCATCTCTATGACTTCTTCTGTGGGTTCACGTAATAATATACTAGTTCAGAGAATATTGTTGCCTGAAGGCAGGGTTCAGTCCTCCTTAGATACATTTCTCTTGTCCTTATCTCAAGTGATGTGCTACAGTGAAATTTGTTCTGTTAATGCAATCATTATGAAAGATTCTGTGTTGTAGCTTGAGAAAGCTCTGAGTCATGAAATACCATTATGGGATGCATGAGTTCTACTACCTGCAGGTGTATTTATATTATTTTGCTATCATTATGCTCTATTCCAATGAATTGTGTTTTCCCACACCTTTGCTTAGGAAACATACTTCTGTGGCATGCTTTGCTAATGCACAGATATAGAGAATATTGCTGGTGAAGGTAGGGATTCAACTATATGCAAGTTTATTTTATTCCTGCATTGGGTTCCATGTCTCTGAAATGAAACATTCCTATTGTCAGGTTGTAAATTATTGTTGCTCTTCTTATATACATAAAGAAGATGTTGAGGCTTGGTTGTTCATTTCAATAGTTTATTGTACACAAATATATCAGGATGGATAACAGGAACACTGAATTTAAATAAACTATCTAACTGACTGACAACATACTTGCATGCTCACACTCTGGCTGCTCACTCAAAATGGCACTATTGCTTGCATGTAGTCAGTACTTACATGCATGTGCTGACTCACTGGAAAGCTTCTTAAAGGTATAATACACAGTGATCTACATCCTCCCTCTTTACTGAGCTGTCTCATATAAACAATGACATTTCACTAGGCATGCAATTATATGGACACTTAGAAAGAAAAACAACAGGTATGTCCAGGTTGCCTTGTAACTGGAAGTAGGTTTTGAGATGTGACCAGATCTTGTGACATAATAGTAAAGACTGGGTTTAGTAACAGAGACACTCTCTGGGAATGTTTTACTTGAGGAGTCTCAGTGAGTTTCTCAGGAATGGGGATTGCTGACGGAATGTCCTCTATAACAGAAACATTAAACAAGTCACTCTGAGAACTAGAGTCTTTGTCACAGGCAAGACACTATAACACTGGTTTGGACACTGGGTAACATATGCTTCTGATTTCATCTGCATTCCATTCCATATGATTCCACAATGTACAATATCGGCTCTTGACACAATGTTTTCACAAATCCAAAGAGATCAAAACCTTCTGACTTCTGCATCTTCACTAACTTCTCTTTTTGTAAAGAATGGAGCAGTTTGCTGGTTTTATCATAGTAAGACTTCTGGGACAAACGCTTTTCAACAGTTGGGGTTTTGGTTTCAAGATGTGACCAGATCTTGTGACATAATAGTAAAGACTGGGTTTAGTAAAAGGGAAACTCACTGGGAATGTTCTAATTGAGGAGTCTCAGGGACTTTCTCAGGAATGGGGATTGCTGACGGAATGTCCTCTGGAACAGAAACATTAGACAAGTCACTCTGAGAACTAGAGTCTTTGTCACAGGCAAGATGCTATAACACTGGTTTGGGCACTGGGTAACAAATGCTTCTGATTTAATCTGCATTTCACTCCTTATGAATCCACAATGTACAATACCGGCTCTTGACACAAACTTTTCACAAATCCAAATCGATCAAAACCTTTTGACTTCTGCACCTTCACTAACTCCTCTTTCTGTAAAGAATGGAGCAGTTTGCAGGTTTCATCATAGTAAGACTTCTGGGACAAACTCTTTTCAACAGTTGGGGTTTTATTGCTTTGTTGTTTTTAGTACAAGGAACCAATAATTTACTGTTGATCAGTAGGGTGGCTCTGGTTTGTCTCAACATAAGTCCCTGGGCAGGTGAACCAAGATGTTTATCACAAGGAACATTTCTGAGATTTAACAAGTTTAGAAAAACATCAGTATTGTCATGTCTGGATTTCTCTAACAGCTGTTTTGTACTTTGAACTGTGAGTTCAGCCAAGCCATTTGAGTGACAGTATTCAGGATTACTCATATGAACAAAAGTCCCACTCTTCTCAAAATGTCTTAAACTGCTGACTTACAAACTGTGTATCATTGTCAGAAATAACTGTGTGGACTACCATGGACAGAAAATGTTCACTTCAAATGAATGATGGCAGTACTGGAAATTAGACTGGGAAGTAGGTCAATCTCAAACTAATGTGAATAAAAATCTATTAATACCAAGTAATATTAACCATTCAACTCAAAGATATATGTGGCTACAGTTGACCAAGGTAGTTCAGGAATCTGGCTTAACTGAAGTGATTCTTTTTGTCAATGTGGTTTTGTACTATTAAAAGATGAAAGTACTTTCTCAATATCTCTTGACATAGAAGACCAAAATACTAGACCTTGTGCCCTTCCTTTGGCAGAATCAGTTCCTGGGTGACCATGATGCAAACTCTTAATGCACTCTTGTTTCAAGGAATTTAGAACAATCACTTTAGGACCTTTCATGATGATACCATTGTCTGATAAAATCTCATCTTTGTATGGAAATTAAGGTTGCACTTCTACTGGTAAACAAGATTGCTTTGAAGGCCATCCTCAACTGATAAAGTGGTTGAGCATCTGGAAAATTGGATCTGAAGCTGTGTGAGTTCTGAGCTCATCAAGATGTGTGGAAAAAAATTCTCACTTCCATGACCTCAAAATCAAGTTGCTTATTGTTATGCTGTTCAGTGGTATTTCTGGGTGATCTGGATAAAGTATCAGCAAGATAAAGAAGTTTGATTTTTGTATAAACAAGAGTGAAATTGTACTTTTGCAATTTGAGCATCATGCTTTGCAGTCTAGCTGGAGCAGTATGCATAGGCTTTCTCAAAATAGTGACTAGAGGCTGGTGGTCAGTTTCGATCTGGATAGGTCAACCATAAATATAATAATGAAATTAGCATGCAAACGCAATTGTTAAAAGCTCATTCTCAATCTGGGCATACTTGATCTCAATCTGGGTAAGAGTTCTCAATGTTACTGGTCTACCCTCTTGAAGAATAACTGCACCTAGGCCAAACTTACCCTCTTGAAGAATAACTGCACCTAGGCCAAACTTATAAGCATCATAGGAAAGAGTAACTAGGTTGTGAACATCATAGTAGCTAAGAGTTGGTGAGTTAGCAATCTTCTGTTTCAGGATATCAAATACTCTATGGTACTGTTCTGACCATGAAAAAATTACATCTTTGCATGTCAGCTCTCTGAGTGGTGCTAAAAGTTGGCTTAAATCTGGAGTGAATTTGCTTAGATAGTTGAACATGCCAAGAAAATGTTGCAAGGCTTGAACATTGTCTGGAGCTGGCATCTTGAGAATTGCTGTCTGCTTGGAAGGATCTGGTCATATTCCTGAACTGGTAAACAAGTGACCAAAATAAGTAACTTCTCATAGCCTGAACTTACACTTCTGAGGATTCAGCTTAAAATTCACTTCACATGCTCTTTCCAGAACTTTATTGAGGTTTCTGTCATGTTCGACTTCACCAGTGCCTCCTACTAGAACATCATGTACTATAATAGCACAGGGATAGCCAGAAAAAATTTGGTCCATCGCACGCTGAAAGACTTCACTGGCAGAGTTTATTCCAAATGTCATTCTCAGAAATCTGTATCTTCTAAATGGTGTACCAAATGTGGTTAACAATGAAGATTTGTGCTCAAGAAAAATTTTCCAAAATGTACTCCTTGCATCTAAAACAGAAAAAAAGTGGCATTTGGCATGAGGGCAGTGACTTTTTCTATTGTGCGCATTGGATGATGGGGTCATTTTAATGTTTTGTTCAGATCTGTTAGATCAATGCATATAATAACATCATCTGAGCATTTGTTATGAGCTACCATCATGGAGGATGCCCATTCACTAGGTTCTACTACTGGACAAATTACTCCTAGCTGCATCATTTTGTCTAGCTTGGCTTTGATTCTGTTCTGCATAGCTACTGGAACTTTCTGTGCCAGTCTGAGAACTGAACTGACCTCTGGGTCTAACTTCATAGAGTACACAACTAGAAGTTTGCCTAGCGTGTCTGCAAAAATATCAGCATACTCAGAAAAAATAGTTTGGGTGAAATTTGAGCTGTTGTCATGCAGGTTTACATGGTGGGTTCTTTATTTAGTGAAAGCAGTCCCATTTTTAAACTGCCTCTGAGGCCTAATCATGAGGGCATGTGTCTCTTGACTATGAAAAATTGCAAGTCATAGCTGTTCCCAGCAGAGTAACATGAAAGCACTACTGACCCTTTGGTTTGAATCTCTTCACCACTATAAGCAACAAGCTTTGCACACTTTATCAAATCAAGTAGTTCTATAGGTTTTACTCTAGCAAATGTTTCTGCTGACATAGCATTGCACTTTCAGCTCTACAGGTCCCTCATTAATCCAAACAGCACAAACAATTTGATTCTTTCCCACAAATCTACTGCATTAACAGTTTCACCAAGCATAGCCACACCATCTACATAAAAAGTAGGGTCACATATTTCTAATTAAGCAACTTGTCTCTTGGAATGCCCTCTCTTAGTAAAAGAATGTGCATTTTACAATTTACAAAATCTTTTGAAATGATTCTACTTTTTGCAAGAATGACACTGCTGACCAAAAGCTAAGCACTTTTCTCTTTTGGGTTTGTGATTTCCATCACAATTATGACAGGTAACTATGAAACTGGGTGGTTGTGCATGTTCTGACTTTGTGGAGTCATCTTTATGCTTCACTGAGCATGCTCTGGAATTTTATGCAAAGACTCTGAGTTTCCCAGGGACTGTTACAGGACCTGCAGTAGCTGCCATGTGCTTGGGCCTTTTTCTTTTAACCACACACTGCATACTATCAACATGAGCTTTGTTGTTATAACGTCTGCAGCTGTTCTCATTTGTAGACATATCTCCATGGCCATATTTGACATTAATTCACTGTCTTGAAGCAAAATCTTTCTCACTGTGTCATTATTAATACCACACACAAGCCTGTTCTTTATCAACTCATCTCTCAAATCACCAGATCTGCACATTTTAGCCTTATTTCTCAAGTCAGTTATATATGCTGCAAAAGTTTCACCAGGCTTTTGATCCATTGTGAAAAATAAATGTCTTTCCATTATAATATTAATTTGAGGGTTACACATGGCTCTAAATTTATGTTTTAAGCATTCAGGGTCTTCCCTTATTTCAGCCAGTACCACTATATAGAGGTCTTCCCCCTTCCCTGCATACATAGCAGGTGCATACACAAGTGAACACTCTCTTTCAATGGCCTCTGAACTAGGTAAATTAAGCAGAATAAATGCTTTTGCATGTGCATCTTTGTCAGAAAAAGCAGCCTGTATGAAAATATAATATTCCTGCTCAAACAATCTCCAATTTTCTGTAATATTGTTATCAAACACAAGTGGTGTGGGTCTGTGAAATCCTTCTGCCATGCCCATAGATTATGGTACAACATAATGCAATCTTGGCCCTTGTAATTATGTACAAACATGCCCACACACCAGGTACTTGTAATAATACGCAAATGCAACATAAACCCTTCAAAATATTGTACTCTGCAGAATATGCTTTGAAATAACTGTACTTTGTGAAATATGCCCTGAAATAACTTTACTTTGTGAAATAACTGCAGTGTAATACTACACACACTTGCAAACACTGTGTACACTTCGGATAGTTTGAATACCTTTAGTTAATACAAAAAGTAGCACATAGCAAAAAATATGGTTGTTTTCCCTTTGTTGCACTTTTTATGGGATTTAGATATTGTTTCAAACATTTTCTTAATTATTTCAAATATTTTTATCAATATGTAGCAGTTTCAGACATTTTGTTTAATAAGAAATTTGTTTTGGGTATTCTGAGTGCTTTGTTTTATATTTGTAACAAAATAAATCACGTAAGCAAGTTTTACTACCTGGAATTTGTTTCTGATCTTTTTTGTGAGTCATTTGAGCAGTATGGATGATCCATTGTTGCATATTCCTCCAACTTTAACTGGTTGCTTCACTGCTGTAACTCTGGATTATATTCTGACACCATGTCACTTTACTTATATACATAAAGAAGAAGTTAAGGCTTAGGCATTCATTTAAGTAGTTTATTGTATACAAATACATCAGGATGGGTAACAGGAACATTGAACTTAAACTATCTAACTAACTGACTGACTACATACGTATATGATCACACTCTGGCTGCTCACTCAAGATAGCACTGTTGCTTGCATGTGGTTAACACTTACATGCATGTGCTGACTCACTGAAAAGCTTCTTAAAGGTATATCACACACACTGATCTACAATTATTTCATGGAATTTGGCATTTTATATCCAGATGCATTTATGGATTCATCTAGCATTGTTGAGCTAATAGCTGAGCAATATGGGCTCCTATCTCATCCACATTCTACTCATTCTTTATTTGCTCACCATGTTTCCTCCCCTCACTGTGCTTCTCCTTGCTATGCCTGTCCTATAACCCCCTTTCAAATCTATAATACAAATGTAATATAGACAGATACCACACACATGCTCACAAAGGGCTTATAATTCAACATCATTTTTCTGCTGACATGCGTGGAGTGGCAGTTGTCAGGTAGAAACATTGATGGCATTTATATAACAACAGAGAAATGGCATTCCCCAACCTATATCAAAATGATGAAAAATCCTTGGCAGATACCAGAGTCATGCAGATAACCTACACCTTGCTATGCATACCATTCTGAAATAATATACAGCTGCTTCCATTATTCAAACTCCTTTGATGGCTCAGTGAACTCAAGAAATGTTTCATACTGTGGCATGCAGTGGTTATGCATTCTATATCCCCTGTGTATAGCATGTTGTTTTGCAACTGTTCTGCTTGCAATCTGCACATGTTCTACATTTCCATGATATGCATTTTATGTCACTTTAATTCCTTGGCTAATGCAATGCTATGGGAATATTCAGTGAGAATGACATGAGCTGAAGCCCCTTGAGGCCTAACTTTCTTTTCATCAGTATCTACATGTGTTACATTTCCATGATATGTGTATGTATGTCCCCTTCCTCTCTGATTGCTACATAAAATCTACTTGTTAATGCACTACTATAGGAACATTCAGTAAGAAAATCATGAGTTCAATTCCTGTGAGGTTTATCTTTCTTTTCATCAGTCTACATATCTACATATATTGAAATGTGAGTTTTATGTCCCCTTTCATGCAGACGGCTGCATTAGCTCACCTTCCCAGTAAACTGTGGATATAGTGGCATGTGTAATGAATTGATGATATGATGATATGGGCTAGTGCCAGCATAGCTAGCTGGAGTTCTGTAAAGAATGATATGTCCTTTAAATATCAAATTGATTTTTACAAGATGCTTGTGTTACAAATGCATTTGAACTGTATGGCATTTTAATATCAAACTGATTTATGCAGATGCTTATGTTACCAATTTATTAGAACTGTATGGCATTTGAAAATCAAAATGTGTTTGTAAAGTTGCTAGTGTTAAAATAATGTATCAATAGTGGATCCTGCTGGACAGAAAAGGAATATACACTTGAAACTGTATGTATATGCTAGCAAAGGACAGTGGAGGAGAAGGAGTTAAACAGCTACCTTACTTCTTACTTTATGAAAAACGCTGTTAATTGGACTACATGTTGGGCCATGGATGTGCTTATCTCACAGCTCTGAATAGGACCAAAAATGGCCTTTGTTCATTAGCTCAATAAAAAGAGGGGAAGCCCCAGGCATTGCCATAAACATTAGCAAAACTTTAGATATGCATCTTATCACATCTATGCTAACAACCTGCTTCAAGCGTCAAAGGGGAATAGTGTGAGAACCTAGAATCAGGTGACCAGATGATGTCATTTTGCCAGCCATCTTGGAAATCTTAGATATTGCAAAGAGCAATCTCTCAGTATTGAGTATTCTGTTTGGGAGCTTGACTAGAAAAACTGCTCACATATTTATATTTGCCTTACCCAAGTAAGTTATTAGGGAACATTAATTTCTTTATATCTGTCAGGAATATATAGCAGGATTAGTTTATTGCTATTTTTCTATATTTGTCTGAATCTATCAGCATTATTTTTTAATATTTCCTATGATTTGAACTCTGTGGTTTCCTGCAAATATATATTCAATATTTTCATGCTCTTTTGTTATTTATTATTAAATATATTTAAAACTTTTATTGTGACTGATGCTTTGAGAAAATATTTAACCTTTGAGAGTGCTTATATTTATTTGGTGACACTGAGGGGCCACTCCTGAGAATCTTGCTGTGAGGTCAACTACTACCATTTGTATTTGTATTAATATTGCAAAGTATAATTGGATACCCTTTGAGGCACAGTGGGTATATCTGTGCCAGCCTTTCCAAGGAGTGTGTGAGTGTGTGTGTGTGTGTGTGTGTGTGTGTGTGCGTGCATGTGTGTGAAAATCAAATCTCAAAGTGTGTGTGTGTGTGTGAGTGTGTGTGTTAGCAACTTGGACTAGGGACACAAAGCACTGGTTTGACAGAGAGAGTGGTGGAGAAGTTGGCTTGGGCACTCGGCTGAGGAGTTAACTCAGCATCTGTATCAGTGGGGAATCTTACTGGGGACCTGGTGGGGAGACAGACAGAGACACACAGACCACAGGCTGAGTGTGTGTCCTGTGTGCTATTAAGGGAAATTGTGTCTGATGCAGACATGTTTGCATCTGGAAATACTGTGTATCTATTTCTCTCAAAGTTAACGGTCTCTGAACACTGTCAGTGGTGAGGACTGAGGCTCCTTGATCACTGGTCCAGAGAGGGGGACGTCAGATATTGGTTGGCAGTGGTAGGATCATCACATATTAGATAACAGTGGTGGGGGCATCACATTTCACAAATAGATCGACTCCAGTCACAGTAACATATCTTTCATTTTAAATGACAGTCACAGTAAAGTACAGTTGTACTGCTCACACAAGGACTGGTACAGGTTGCTACTTTAGATTTCTGTATTGTATCTCAACTCTTCTGTCAAGGCATCACATTCTTCTACATTTGCATTTTATAGTACCTACTTCTATGCTCTGATTCTACAACAGTGGTTTCATTCTGCATCTTCCATTGAAGTTTATTCTGTCCATCTCTGTGAATTCTGCCACTGTAGTATAACCTCTACTCCACCTTCAGCCATCGATGATACTTTTCCTTCCATTGCATGTATCTCTCTCTCTCTCTCTATATATATATATATATATATATATATATATATATATATTTTGTGCATTACATTACATCACACTTTCTCTGCTGCTTATGCATACTGACATCAACTATGAGGGGTGCTCTTACATAATCAGTGTTTACTGCAGCTGCTAATAGTTCAATGTAGTGAGATGGTTTATGCACTCTGACCATGGCTTTCTACAATAGCTGCAAAGAGAAACTCCTCATCATACACACTGCCATGGTCACATGCACAAGTACTAAGGCTCAGGACTCATCTCACAAGCAATATAAACAATGCTGGATTGGCCACATTCATGGACATAGTATTTATGAATCCCCAGGATAAACATCAATACACTAATCACATTGTTCTTGTTTATGTTGATTTGATTATTTCAAGCAGCTTGGAATGAAAACCTAGACAGATGACACTCATCTGTTTACATCTGGAAAAAAATCTTCACTCACTGCTTCACAAATTATATTGAAAATGTCTGCTAGCATTTTGAGCACTGGATTGTTGTTATGGTATATATTACAGGTGGCTCAGTTCTCTACTGCTGTGCTAAATGTGTTAACATTTCTTAACAAGTTATTATATGTCTTAATCTTTGTTTGCACTTTACTTTTCCATGATGTGATTCTTACATTTTCTCAAGTGGTTTTCTTCTCCATTTCAAAGGGAACTATTATTTTGGGTTTTATGCAGCTCTGAACATTAAGTATCCCATTTCTGTCAGAAAATATTAGTGACTTCCTTCAAAGCAATCTTCTCTCTCTCTCTCTCTCTGTGTATATATATATATATATATATATATATATATATATATATATATATATAATATATTTGTCAATTAAATGTATCTATAATGATATATAAGGCCAGTAAGTCTTAAACTTTACCAGCAAGTCTATGAACCTATGAGCATAAGTGAAACCCTAGACAGTACTTATTTCTTTCATCAAACATAGCTAAAACTGAATTTATATCATTACTGACACTCATGTCATCCTTTAATTGTTTCTGTGGTTGTGTTTTCAAGTCAGTGCCAATACATTTCTGAAATCATTTTATTTTTATTTTATTCTGTCATTTGTAACTGCTGCACTACCTAAAGAAATATCCAATCCTTCTTCAAACATTTACTCATACTTGCCTTGTAAGTGTGCCCTACTGGACGTTTATGCTATGTGTACTCCCTTGCCTTGTGTGTATTTTGCCTTCATATCAAACACCTGCATATTATTTTTATTTATTTTATTTTACATTTGTTGACTGGGATAGTCCGACTGGATTCATGTCTATTTTCAGCGGAGGCCCAGGGTGAAAAGCTCCAAGATAAGCAGATACAAAAAACATTGAAAACATATTGCAAATATGATTAATAGATTTTTCACATTCATGATGAGAGTTAGCCAGGCTTGTTGCAGTAGCAAAGCCAGTTTAGTGCCAGATGTTGCTTGAGTCTAGTTTTAAATTGGCCTAGGAAGGAGAGCAAAGTAATATCAGCAGGAAGTGAGTTCCAGGCTCTGCCTGCAGAGTTTACAAAGAGGGAATCACTGGCTGCATTGTTAATTTTGATTGTCTGAATTAGTAGTTATTAAGTAATATCCTTTGCAGTCAAGGGCGTGTCTTGTTCCAAAACATTTTGAACATGCCTAGCAATGTTTTTGGTCTTTTTTTTTTTTTCTGAACTTTTATCACAGACATATCCATAGAATTTTATACACGATTACTCTATTGTTAATGGTTCTAGTTCTGGTTGAGTATATCTCCTTTAACATTTGACCCTTTTTCCACAAGTAGCTGATATATTCTCTCATTGAATCATACCTCCTATACCATGCAGAGCAGCATTTACCTGCAACAAAACTTGTCTGCATACTTTATAATATTTTATGCAGGAAGAATCTGGATTTATTTTTGAGCATCTTGATAGTCCTCTCTTGTTCACAGGATCATTTGCACTTTTTTCCCTTGACTTTGACATTTGAACGATTGCTTTAACTTTTCCGTAACAGTTTCTTCCTCTCCAAAGTTAACACATGATAATGATGTTTTCAATTTGACAAGTTTATTTCATGTTCAACTGTATTTAACTCAAAGCTATACTGTCTTAATCTCTTTAGTATCCTTATCAGAACAGATATATAACCTATTTAGGAAACTGTATCAGAAGCTTGCCTCAACTTTCTTTTGTCTGATTACATCACAGTCATCATAATTTTATGTATACAGCATCCGCCATTGCCTTCATCTACTTGTGAACAGCTATATACATTGTCAGTCGGGTAGAAGAAATATCAGACAACAACTCCTGATGATCTAACAAATGTACAAAATTTACAAATTGGTTCAGCTAGCTTTCTTCTAGAAATCCTAGTTGTAACCTACTACTATAACAAACTTAGCACTAGGAATTCTTGAGACATCTTCTTCAGCTATAAGTGATGGGTAATGCTCCTTTTTCTTCTATGCAGATGTTACCGTACTCTTTTAATTTTTGTATTTATATCTTGTAGACCAATAGAGTTGTGAATCTTGTTTTTATTGACAACAATGATAATTCATTTTTAATTACATCTAGACCTTCCATTTACTTAACATCTGGTTCTGCTTTCATACTAGAGCTACTGGCACTTTTTACAGAGCATGTATCACTGCCACTGTATCAGGATTTATTATTTTTATATTCTCCTTGCAAACTCCCTAAGCCTGTGAATAAATAAGTAGTCATGAAGATATCAGTACCTTGGTTAGGCAGGGTATCTAAAATGTGACTATGTCATTTTGGCTGCTTGCATGCAGTATTCATTTTGCACTGAAAATTTGTTTTACCACTCCTAGTTCCTTGCAAGCCAGGCAATTAAAATGCTAGGAAAATTTACTTAAAAGGTGATATTTGAAAATGGCTCTGGATTTTTTTTTATTCTTATATTTACAAGTCAGCAATTGTTGCCTTAATGGTACAGTGGTGGTGAACATAGGTTAAAACTGTACACATGGCTCTCTTTTTACCATTTTGCACCAAGGACTTCAAAAATACTTTAAAACAAAATATTGCATTCTGCACCTGTGTTTAAATTCAATATTATTTCCAGTCATTTTCAATTACTTTTATCAACAATCTGACTAGCAGATTTGTCTTACTGTCTCACTCGAATTTTCAGACTTTACTGTAACCCATTTCTTTTCACTTAAACAGCACTCATAAAAAGCTCATTTCAATTTTTTCACTTTAACAGCACATGGATTATTTTGAACATAAATGCTTTTACCTTTCATAATGCAATTTTAAGCATATATTTTTAAATAATGTTTAAATTCAGGACACGGCTTCTACTCATGTTTGCAGCCGTAAGTTTGAATTAAAATTACAGTGTTTTCCATAGTTTCCTTCTTGGACTCTTACATGTCTGTCCTTCTAATAGACATTATTGCTTTATCACTTCTTGACATTATTTCTCATCCATATCTATTTATTTGTCTCATATTTTATTTTACAAAGATTTTTAAGTAGTTAATTCATTTTACTGTGCATTAGCAATTTCACATGCTCTGCATACATTCACAAAAAAATGATTAAGTAAGGTCTGTTTTCCATAACAGCTTGTATCATTTCTGTATTACAGATTATAATTCTGATTAATAGTGTAACTCACCATATTTATAGCCTTTGTCTCTGGCCTTCACCTCTGTAACAAACATCTCTAGAAATTTGTGTTGCTGTCTTGAAAAAAAAGTAAACAGACATCTCTTTTTAGACTTAAAGCAATTCCTCAATATCTAAGTGCTGTGACATAAGGTGGTATTTATAGGCATTATGCAAATGCATAAAGGCTCTCTGCACTGCCTGATCATTTCCAGAGCAAAAATGTATTTCATAGAGGCCATTTATGCTAATGTGCAATGGACATGAATATGCATAAGCAAATTAAGTTATAATGTGATGCAAATGAGAAATGATGAATGTTTGAGTATGCTAAGTCCTTTTTCCGCATGTTTATGATTTATACTTGTAATATAACTAATTTCTGTGCCATCCACAGATTCTTCATAAAAGGTGGAATTGCACCTTTTCTATGTACTTTGCAATCTGTAAAGATGCTGCCTCTTGCTACTAATATTGCTATTTCCTGATTTGAGAAGCTTGTCTTGTCTGAGCCAAAACCACTTGCATCCAGTAGCGCTCTCCATTCTAGAAGATAAAGTTATAGGCAGAAAATTACTCAGCACAGTTTTGATAACTATGAGATCCTTGACAGGTTCAGAGTGGAGAGGGATATTGTAAGAGTCATACTGAGCATGTATGGCCCACATAGGGACACTGGGGGATGCATGACCTTCCTATCCCTGTGGATAGTAAGGTATTGATAGCTCTCACTGTACTTGCCATGAGGAACTTCCAGAGAAAGAATGGGGACACATTGGTTATCTCACACGCTTTTGCCTCCAGAATTCTTCAGCAGTTCCTTGATGTATTCTTGACATTTGCAGATCAGTATATCTATTTCCTGGTTTAACCTCAGGACCAAGCTCAGATTATGAGTGCTTTTTATGTAGTCGCACATTTTCATGAGGTGCTTGTTGCAATTGCCAGACATCCTGACAATACACACAAATCCCATATCTGGCATACTAGCTCACTCTACCAACTCTTTCTACATGTTAGGATGCCTAGTGATCATCTTGCTGTTAAGGCAAAAATAATACTTTTTCTTTCTTTCTTTGTAGTTATTCATGGTAGAAATGTATTGCTGAATACTAAACTTTTTTTTCTTCCTCTTCTCATTTTTTTTTCCTTTAAGGTGATGCTTGATATCCATCGGAGCCAATGACATAAATGACAAATCCAAGTGGAGTTGCTGAAAATTATTTTAATACAGCCCTGTCTCAGACTCCTATTGTCATCAAGAAGGTCCATTGCATGTTGAAGAGATGATTTAGATGCTGTCGATGAGTTTGGTGGTGCCCTTCAGTATGACACGGCTACTGCATACAAGACTTTTACTGCATGTTGCATTCTGCATAACATGATCATATACCAGTGTATTAGAAAAGTGACTCTTATTGTCAATGAAGCTCTTAATTCCAGTTCTGCTGTGACTAGTAATGTCTTTCAGCTTTTCCCAGTTAGGGGTCGACACAGCAGAACTCCGGTCTGCTCATGACCTGCAGTGGATTTTTAAGGTGCTGCGTTGCTTGCCTGACACCCAACCTTCAAGCAAGGCACACCAATTCACACACGCACCTGCCTGCATATCTTTAAACATCACTCAACCATGGGGAGGACATGCAGACAACACACAGAAGGTGCTTCAGCCAAGAATCGAACAGGAGAACCTCTTGCTGTGAGGCGACAATGCTAACCGCTGCACCACCACGGCCAGTTCTTCTGTGACTAATGATGACTAACCAGCAGCAGCAGTAGTAAGGGACACCATGTGGCAGCCTCATGGACAGTATATGGTTGTTACAGGTGTCTGGTCCAGGACTATGGACTACAACTTTCAGGTTAATATTCCTTTTCTTGTAAAAAAGCACATAGAATATAATTGATGCATTCAAGTGAGATGTCTAGGCCTTGTTGTGTGGTATACGGTCTACTGTCACTGTTCATCAGACATGCCCTCTTATTCTTAAATATATATATATATTTTATTTCAGAACAAATACTCCTATTATTGTTTATTAAAAGTTATACTTGTCTTGAATGCTCAATGACACTAGCTCAGTGATACCGTAAAGGGTTATATAAGGAATAATTACATTTTCAACTATTTTGCACAATAAATTATGGTTAGGCAGTGTACCCATTTATGCACATACTGCATGTCCTGAAGTGGTACAGTTAGAAAAAAGTGTTGTTTCAGTATTTAACATGGGTTTATACCTTGCAACTGAATGAAAACAAATCATTCCTTTGTACATTATGTAGTGTTGTATTTTCTCAGTATGCCCTATGCTGTCTGTTGAAGTACTGCACATCACATTATTTTATTTTGTAATATACAATAATATGTGGCACGAGACAGAAAATAAAGATTTGTGAGAGTGGTGAGAGTGAAGTGGCAGTACTGTTTGATTACATGGCAGGATACTCATTTTTATCTGCAATTATCTTATTAGTGCTTCCTGAAAGCTTGTGTATTATTACTTTCTAGTTGTATGTAACTGACAGCTGTAACAATATCAATACATACAGAATTAAAGTGCTAATGACCACAATCTTATATTATAACATACAGCTTTCTTTCCACAGTTCAGTGAGGTTTTAAGCAGTGCCTTTACAGGAATGAAATGCATACAATTACAAGTGTAATAAGCCTCCCTTTTTTAATAATATATTCCACTTAGATTTTACCATTGATCTCTGTTTGTGAAGGTGAAACTAAGTAAAATAAATGTCACACTTGAATCATAGCATGACATAGTCAAATTTGTGTGTCACAGACATCTCCTAAAGATAGAGTTGGTGATGATACAAATCAAGAGAGCCGGATAGTGAGTCAGTACGATGTTGTGACCTTCTTGGTGTAGATGATCCTATACACATTGATGTGATAGTGCTGTGGAACCAGGACTGGGGCCTTGAATGAGAGGTTCTGCTAGGTTTAGATGAATGCTGACCTGGACTGAATGAAGTATGTTGTGCTTGCCCCCCCCCCAACTAATTACAGTACTTTTTTACATGCACTTGTAGTTTTATATGATCTGCCCCAACATGTCCATACAGTACCCTCTCCTCTTCCCATTCCAAGAATGAATTATACTTGAGTATGATAACTCCTCTAACTAGTGCAGGAATGGAGAGGGACACTGATGCTTGGTGTGCCACCATACTTCACATCAATGTGATCATTGCATTATCCCTACTTTCTATTATTTCCATGTAGTGTTGGAAATCCTCACATATGCTCTGGAGGACTCTGACCATTTCTGCCTGACTTTCTATGGCAGTGCCCTCAGTCCTAATAATGTCATGGGGCATTTGCTGCTGGGCAGCCAATGCTTTACATGGTTCTTTGAGTAGCTATGACAACTTCTTGCACTTTGCTCCCCTTTGTAAAGGTGTCACTGTGGACACTGTCACCTCTAAATGTCTGCCATCATCCTTTAAGTGTTTGGGTTTGGATATCCTGATGGAGAAGTGCATGAGCTTTCTCCTTGTACAAGTATGAGTGTAATGTAAGCATCTGTTTGACTTTGTGATGCACTGTCACTTTCTGCAGTTACTAACATGTTGAAGGGCGAGAGAGCCTGCCATTAAACTTGAGGACTATATGCCACTTTTCTCAAGATACATCATAAATATAGTTATGTTATCATCATCATCCCCTTCTCCAGCCTTTCTGCTGCTGATATCCTTCAAAATTTATTTGTACAATGGAACTGTTTGTTTTTGCTGCTGACCCTGTAAAATATTATGTGAAACCATTACTGCTAAACAAATATCACAAACTGCTATATGCTTGTTTAGGAAATGTGGGAGAGATTTTCCATGCACACTGCCTTCACTGCATACTGTGAGATGTGAAGGCTCACCTGTTTAATAGTAATTGTCATGTGTTTAATGCAATCATTCCATGTCAGCATTTGATTCTCTGTATAAATATGTTACTATTTTTAGACCAACCTTGTTAAGTACCTTTGAATTTTCTAGTGCAATCATCTTCTGTATTATACTACTTATCCCCGAAGATGGAGAGGAGGTATTTCTCACGTTGTGTTAAAGGATAATTGTTAGAGGCTTCTTCAGAGTACTTGTATGAGCAATTTCATTCTGCCTCACTTTGTTCTAGCAGGTCCTACCATATTATTTTCCCTGTTCTTGCACTGTGTTAATATGCAGCTTCTTCTACTGACTGCACTACTGTGCACTAAAAATTGAGCCCATGATTTTGCTCTCTCAGAATGTTTGGGCCCCTCTTTACCTGAGTTTTGCCATATGTCCTAAGGGCTGCAATGAGGATGCAGTTTTCCCCATGACTAAAGTCATCCTTCCTTTGCCTTAATCCCTTGTATTGCATCATTCCTGCACATAAAAAAAATATCCCACAACCGTACAAAAAAAAAAACATTTGATATAATCAATAGTCAAACATAGCAGCAATGAAAGCATGTCTGCCATCATCATCAAAAACACAAATACAAACCTATCTGGTGGACATCCTATCAATGGGCTTTACAACAAAAGGAAGAAACTGTTGTCCAAGGGTAAAAAGTCACAAATTGTCAATTAGAAAAATTCCCTCCTTAGCCTCAACAAGCAAATTAGATCACTAGTGAAAACCTCTAAAGCCAATTAGGAATAGAAACTAGCCACCGAAACAAGGGGAAACCACAAAGCCTTCTTCAGTTACATTAGGAACCTTCATGGCAAAGCCCAGGTTTGTTCCAAATAGTACTTAATGTTACCATGTACACTGATCCTACTTGTCCAACCTGCTAGCATATAGGTTCAGTGCAAACTTCAACCCCCCCTGTCCACCCAAAGGCCCATTCAACACCCTTGATACTTGTCCCGCACCTCACATCTCCATAGATCAAGTGTTAAAGGCCCTATCCAAGGCAAGAACACAACTTCCATGGGACCTGACAGTATCCCAAGCTGTATTATGCACCATTTCCAGCAAGAACTAGCTTCGCCATCGAGCACCCTATTCAACCACAGCCTAAGTATAGGCTTCATTCTAGCAGAGTAAAAAACTGCCACTGTCATCCCATTTCACAAAGGTGGTGCCACTACTGACCCAGGAAGCTATCAGCCCATTAGATTGACAACTCTGATCTGTAACGCCATGGAGCGTATTATTATGGACCTCATTTACAAGGATATAGGCAATCTCCAAGCACTTGACCTCACCCAGTTAAAATTCGTCAAGGGAAGATCTTGCCTGTTGAACCTGAATGACTTTTTTAAGACTTTCACCAAGGTCCTGGATGAGGGAAAGTCAGTACATATAGCTTACCTTGACTTGGCCAAAGCCTTTGGCACAATCTCTCACTCAGGCATCATTGAAAAGCTAACACAACTTGGCATAAATCCCTATCTCAATCAGGTGAGTGGCCAACTGGCTCACTGATAGGACCCACAAGGTCAAAATAGGCACCTGCATTTCCAACAGCAGACCTGTCAATAGTAGTGTTCCTCAGGGATCTGTCCTGGGACCCCTACTGTTTGGCATGTACTTCTCAGAGATCCAGGCAAAGACAAAAGACCTGTGGCTGACCAAGTTTGCAGATGACTGTAAGTTAGGTGCTGTCACTGACTCCTCAAAAGATGTTAACATACTACAAGAGGGCCTCACAGCATCAAATGTCTAGTGCCAAAGTCATAGCCTTATCTTAAATGCAAAACAATTTATTATCATGCCATTCAGCAAAAACACAGCACCTGCTCCTTACCACATCAATGGCAACCCCCTAAGCACACAGCCTGTGGTGAGAGACTTGGGTACACAGGTTAACAACAATCTCACAATTGATTATCATGTAGTGGGAGTGGTCATAAAAGCCTTTTAGTTGGTTCATCTCATATGTAAAGGGATTGCATCCAGACAAAAGGATGTAATTACCTCTCTGTACTCCTCCCTCATTAGGCCAATAACTGAATGCAATGTTACGTTTGGTATATACCTCTCCAAACACCTTCACCAGCTTGAAAGGCCAAAGAAATACCTCACAAAGAAAATCCATGGCCTCCAATACTTGTCCTATGTGGGGAGGCTCAAATCACTATCCTTCTACTTAGTATTATACAGATTGCTCAGAGGTGATCTGTGTCTCACCTACAAGGCAATCTCAGACCCTGCCCTACTAGAGATGCTCCATATCTGTAAGTCTAAGTCCTCGCATATTACCCACTCAAAAGGCCAAAATCTAATATGGGACATTAGCAAAACCTGCTGGCGAGACAGATTTTTCTCCCAGAGGCTGCCCTGTCTCTGAAATAGACTTCCCATACATGTCAAACAGAGTACTGTGGCACTGAGTGCTGACTTGGTTAAACATGGGCTAAACTCTTGGCTAGGCTTATAAGGGCCTCATTGCCAATATCCTAGTGACTTCCTATGATACTATGATCCTATATAGGGCAGACAGAAATTTGGAAGGAAAGACACATTTATGTAAAGCCAGCAAAACATCCACTCCACTTCAGCACTTAACGATTAAATCAATGTATTTCTATCATGTAATCAAATGACTCAAAAGTAAATGATTTAATCAGGGATCACTAATAATTTCCACTTCTGCAGTAATGATTTCTTATTTACAAATGACAGCATTACAGTATTCATTAAAGCCATTGTAATATGCCCATCATATCATTAAAATAAATATTTCTTGAAGTGAACTCACTAACTTTTTACCATTTTGAAATGTTCCTTATTAATTTAAAATATTGCTATTATTTTTTCTTACATTAAAAAGTCTGAGATTCCCTAAGTCATTTGCCACTGAACTCAAATAACCACAAGTTAATATAGTAGAGTTAAACTTTTTCATGTAAATTCGGATTCATATATGCATTTTGTAGTCAAACGAATCTTATTTACATTTATCAGTATGAATTCCAGTAATAAGCAAATGTGTACAGCCACTTATGCACGTAAGTCCGTCTCTGCACTTCAAGAACACAGCCTAGGGTTCTTGTCAACATGCTGTGGAAAGTGGCAGTGTCTGAAGCAGTTGTCAGCAGCCCCAGTATGCCATGGGAATGCCCACACTATGGATCATTTGCATGTGAGTTTGCTCAACCATGAAATATAAACCCAGGCCATCTTACATCATATGACATACCTTATTAGCTCAAAGTACTAATCATTTACTAAGAGATGGTGCTCACACACAGAGGAATATTTTTTTTTCATAAAGTGCCCCTCAACACACACACACACACACACACACACACACACACACACACACACACACACACACATATACAAGAAAAAAAAATACTACTACTAATATACTGCATGAGACGTATGAATGGCATTCAGGTGTAATACTCCAAAAAGGTAGCTCAGGCAATGCACAACAGCAGAAGCAATCCTAAGTAATATATATAAAGAAATGATGATTGTATATTGACTTTTATCCATCATGTAAATGTAATGTGAATGTATTCCTTAAAAAAGAAAACATGTAGGTGGCAAAGCATTTTAGGTAAAACCAAACGTGCCAATAATAACATTACCAAGTCGAATGTCCCTACTGGTTAACTGGATTTGGTCAAGGTGATGTCACACCACAGAAGGAGTGGTTCTAAATCTGTGAACTATAGCCCTGCCCATATTTTCTTCATTCTGGCACTGGTACTTCTAATGATGGCAGCACCTGTGAAGGCACAAGGTAATGCTCTAAGCTGGTCAGATAAGGAAACCAAAAATATGATGTACCTTCTGACTGATTCATAGGGAGTGGAAAATGATAGCTATCCAGCAGGAATTGGTTGAGTACCTGTCATCCCTGACAGGTATCATCAGTTATGGTCAACAATGCCATCACATGTATAATGACCTACAAAACGATAGGTCCAACCTGATGGTTGACTGGGTTGATAAGGTAGTGGCAAGAAGGCCAGAAGTCTATAAAAGTTTTTTTTTTTCATTTTTTGGCCATATTATAGATAAAAATAAACCATAAGCATGTTGCATAAATGAAGGATATTTGGTAAAATAAAAAGATATCACTGCAAATATGTATCTGTTATGTTATTACAATAATGCAAGAGAAAGAGTAAATATATCTGTACACAGAAATGCATCTGTACGTAAATACTTGCAATGTTTCTGTAATGACATACTTGTCTGTATAAATACAAATGTTATATATGAATTAGTAAAAAATATATGCAAGTCTGCGCGCGTGTGTGTGTCTGTCTGTAAATTACAGATATACATCTGCATGAGTACACTTACAACTATTTTTTATATATAAAATGCATGTCTTTATACATAAACAACAACAAAAAATGCATTGCCACATAATTACATTTACAGTATTGCATTATCCTTGTTAGTAGTTAATGTACATGCAGACTATTTTTGTAAAGAAAGGATTTTCTTTTTGTAGGCCAGGAAATATTTATTTTTAGAATAATTGTGTAAAACATCCATTTCTTCCATAATATTAACTGCATATAAAAGACGGCTGAACTCTCAGGCACCACGCACTAGTCAAAGTGGAGACTAGGGTTGGGGATGGAAGTTGCAGTTTCAAGAGAATGTCCGGCACATGGTTAGAAATGACCAGTTGTATTATTTTTGTAAACATTTTAAACCATCCTCTTATATTCTTACAATTATTAGGTACAAAGATATAAAAGCACAGATTCATGTGCTGGAATATATGTACAGGATCCATCTCTGACAGTTTTGAAAGGAAGAGAAAACTTCCTTGAACTGATAATTTTTTATGTATGTGTACAGCTTCTGCCTGAACACAGTTCACAGACTGTTACTTGAAAGCTATAAAATTTTAGTGTAAAACTTGGAATAAAAGGGTATAGAAAAATTACAGACAACAACCTGTTCCCAAACAGACAATTTGTGCACACATATAAAAGTGTAACATGTTTCTTTATAACTTGCATTAAAAGAAAGACTGGTATCTCCCACTTTAATTTCTTGAAGTCTTAGTACCATGACAGGAATGCACCCCATGTTAAAGTCAAATTAAGATTAAAGTTCATGAAATTAGTACTGTTTCAGTGTATAAGAATTCAGATATTAATAAATATTTAAATAAACATACACTAAGTAAGTACTGCAGGGAATGAAATGCTTTGCCTAGAAGTAGTAGTAGTTATATCAGTAATGTCAAGGAAAAAAGGTGAAATATAGATGAACCACAACTCACTTAAGGTTTGTCTATCTAGTGGATGACAAGACAGAATACAACAAGAGCCAGCAGAGTAGGAGAACTAATAGAATAGCTGAAGTTGCAGATAAACATAAATAAAGTAGCAAATGCAAAAGTCTGTCTTTTAACTGATTTTATTAGTGTATATAAACACAAGTATTTATGAAGCATGACAACTGAAGGCTTACAGTACTCTCAGTGCGTTACTTCAACTGTTAAAGAAATGTCAATATATAAATGCTGTATGCTGCCTTTAAATTATTTATTTATTTATGTAGTTATTTATTTATTTATTTATTTATTTATTTATTTATTTCCCGTTTGATTACAGGGGAATTCCACTGGACCCATGAAACAGATTGCAGTAAAGATAGCATTCCAATAAAAATAAAATTACAAGTACAAATACATATCAAATACAAAGTGTGAGCAATATTGCCCATAGTGGAAAAATATCATGCAGATACATTTTAACTAATTCACACAGTTAAAGTCAAAAGTCAAAAGATATTTACAGTATTTACAGAGTGTGTGTGATCATATGGGAATTAGCTATATAAGGTTATAGCCAGCTATAAAGTGCTTAGGAACTCAGGAGGATACCCTCCCAGGGGCGTTTGTTAAAGAGTTCTAGGTAGGGACAATGCAGTTACATTTCCATTTGGAGGACAGGTAGGTGTAAAGCTGAGTTTTGGAGTTGTTTGTGTTTGACATTGCCCTTAGTGTGGAAGGGAGATAGTTCCATTTCTTACCTAAGGAGAAGGAGAGGAGAAGTTGTCCAGTAGGACGTTTAGGTTTGTGGACAGTAAGTTTTGGTGTTCAGATCTGAGAGTTCTATTTGGGGTGTATGGGGAAGGATGTTAGTTAGAGCGGGGCATTTGGTTGGATTAAATATTAGTCTATGTGGTGTAGTGAGCTGAAGGAAATCCAGGTAATTTGTGAACTCTAACCAGATGAGAGATTGGAGAGTAACACAGTGATGAGTGGAATACTTGGCTTTGGTGGCAAATTTAGAAATTTTGTTATAACAGCTTTCAAGTTTGGAAGTGATGGAAGAGGATAGGTTAGTTAGTAGCGTACAGAAGGGAGGGAAGGAGGTAAGAGGAGGCCAGAATATGACTGGTAGAAGTAGAGAGGAAGTGGTTGTTCCTGTATATGAATAAATGAATTTATTACTGTATATAAGTATTTATAAAGGCTGGTAAAAGAAGGCCTCAGTCCTTTCAGTACATTAATGCAAACAACTGTAAAAGATAAACCAACGGATGAATGCAGTATGCTGTCTTTAAATTACTTTATTACATGCAAGTATTTACAAAGGGTGGTTTTTAGCTGTTAGTATTGCGTACTGCAAAACGTAAACCCCACCAAAACTTGACAGAAATGCATTCAATTCGTCCAAAATATGCATAAGCATGTCCCATCTCATTGATCACAAGAATCCATAAGCACTTTATTATATCATTCTTGACAAATATACATAATCACTTCCCATATCAGCATTTCCATGTATATATAAGCATGTCCTATATATTGGGTTTTACTTCAATTAAAAAGAAAATTGTTTTAAATCAAGAAATTGAATGTATTGCGTGTGTTTACTGTGTGTATTTTCTATTTTGTCCACCCACCTCTGTCTTTTTCTAATTTCAATTATGTCTCCCTTTGTCCTTTTTTAGTCTTCTTTCCCTTCCATTTCTGTTCATTTTCTTGAAGATACAATTTCTTCAGGAGGAGCAAGGTATGTAGCTCTCATTTTATGGAGTGTTCACCCTCTTTCCATTCAGGGACATCCTCACAAGGACAGGGTGGTGGCACCAGTCCTGCAGATACCCTGGAATGTAGTAGCTTGGTAAACATCACTGAATGGGGGCTTCAGGATTTGATTGAAGACATGCTGGAGTAGGTCATGGACAGACAGCTTTAGCCAATAAAGGCTTCTCTTCAGTGGTTTCAAGACTCGCTGCCCCAGATGGTGCCAACCTGCACACCACCACAGGCCCTATACCCTCAACACCGAGGTCTTCCACTACAACACCATCTGTCAGTGGAAATGTTTGAAGCTTTGTTGATTGGGGACTCCTGCTGGCAGTACTCTTTGCCACCTTGACTTCAATTATCCTCTTTTCTAAACCCTTGCACCTGCTTCCCACCCACACTACTCTCTTATATATAAAAAAAAAAAAAAAATAGGAGTGTTCATCTTCACCTAAACATAGTACGCCTCCTCTCCCTCCTCCTCCAGCACAACCCAGTTGATGTGTTTCTGCCGCATGTCCATCTTTGTTGTGTCTCCCCTTTTTCATTCTTTCTATCTCCTCCATTCCATTCTGTAAAGCAATCAGCAGGGTATGCACATAAGGATACCTGTGCATAAAACATAATAAACCCCTTTATTTTTTAAACATATTAATAATTAAAACTGCCTTAAGTGTTTCAAGCATGGTTTCATATAGCCACATCCATCTGGAATATCCAAGCACATACGAAGTTGTACAAAGCCTATGGCTTTCATGTAGACCTTTGCATATATGTAACGCTTATCTTTAGTTACTATATGCTTTTGCTGTAAGTACTAATGTGTTTCAAAATGGCTTCACTTTTCCAAAGTCTACACAAACAACCTGTGCTACATTCATACGCATATAAGTATAGCTGTGCTGTTTGCAGATAATAACTATACAGCTACGAAGTCCCGACAATGAATACCACCCTGAGTTTTAATATGTTTGTAGGTTTATATGTACATACATGTGTACTAGGCTAAAGACAACGTGGGCCTTTTTAAGCCTATTCATGCATGGCAAATCTCTAATAAATTCTGGCACCATTGGTATGTGTAAACAGGGGCTTGGGAGATGAAACATTTATAAGCAGATCCCTTGGATGGGAACCATTTACAGGATGCCTGTGTCCATTAGAGACATATGTGCCAAACCAGGGATGAATTTCCTGTTCCCCATCAAGTTGTTTAAGTTATGCTAGAATTAGAATAGGAAGGATCTCTTCTTCACATGGATAGGGAACATGTTCCAAAGATAGGGTAGCCTCTGACATACGTACCTTTCTCTCCAGCATGCCCAATTTATATCACAAGTAAGGATTAAGTTTTTGGAATGGGTAATTCAGATGCTGTTTGTTTTGTGAATATGTAGGAGGTCTACTAGCGTGGGGTCCGACAATGCTTCATATGCCAGGCATAGATCTCCCCTCCACAGCTTGGAGAAGCCAAAATATTAGGTAAGGTTTTGATGCAGTCTGCACAGGACATGTTATTTATGCCCTGTATTATCTTAGTGAAGAAGCTCTGTGGATGTTCCAGTTGTTGGCTGAGTCTGGTTAAGTATATACCAAAGGGGACATTGTACTCAATGATAGATATGATGTGTGCCAAATATAGTGGAACAATAACCTCATTAGACCTGGATGCCATATTTCTGTTTACAAGTTGTACAACACAGTATTTTTTCCTCACTAACTTAGACATGTGATGTTCAAAGGTTAGATTACTGTCTACATGTGTCCCCAAGTCTCTGATTGCTGGTTTAACTCTTAGGGGTATATTGTCAATATGATAGTTACTATGAGTGGCTAACTTCCCAAATGATACTTTTATGTATTTCTTGGCATTTAGTTTTAGTCCATGGGTCTTTGTCAGCACTTCTTGGAGAACATTAGTATTGGTAGGGGATTCTATGACTCCTCCTAATTTGTGATTGTCTGTAGATTTGGTCAGCAGAAGCATTTGATGTTGGCTTTGACTTCAGCGAATTAGATACCAAAAAGGAGCAGTCTCAGGATCAACCGTAGAGGGACTCCACTGGTGACTTGTCTCTTTGTAGACGTGGACTCTCCATTTCTAACTTCTTGAGTCCTGTCTGTGAGCCAGCTGGCTAATAAATGGATAACATATGATACCTAACCTCATAAGTTTGTCAATGCCGAAGTGGTGTATTGTGTCAAATGCCTTAGCCAGGTGAACATAGGAAGTTTGAACTGTTTTGCCCTTGTTTGTTGCTTTGGTGACCTTCTCAATGAAGTCCACCATGGTGAGTAAGCATGACCTCCCACTGACATAGCTAAACTAGGTTGGGTTCAGTGTCTGGATGCTTTCTATGTCATCATCGATCATTAACATAATAATTCTTTCTATGGCATTGCATGTGAGACTAGTGAGACTTATGGCTCTATAGTTTCCAGGGTCTGTAGATGGAACACATTTGTGCAGAGGGATGACTGTTGCTGTTCTCCATTTGTTAGGTGACAAGTTTGTTTGGAGGCTATAGTTAAATAGTGATTATAGAGGACTGATAGGTCATGTTTCATGCTATGTAGAAGGCAAAGATAGTTGCTACAAAACCAGATATAGTGTTCCATGAAAAGAAGACAAAAGTAGCATTAATAATTGAAATTGCCACACCTAGTGACTACAGTATCTTACGTACAGAGAAGCACAAATTCATAAAATATCAGGATTTATATACAGAAATTAGAGCAATGTGGAAGAAACATACCCAGACAGTTCCAATAGTAGTAGGAGCAATGGGTCTTATAAACAAGAATATACAATCATGTTTAGACATGTTACCAATACACGTTACCCTATACAAATTGCAGAAGGAGTCATTACTGGGTACACTTTGGGTGCTGCGAAGAGCACTTCTTGATGACATCAAAGATTGAAACAATACTAATTTCGTGAACTTTAATTATACTTTGACTTAGGAATGGGGCCAATTCCCATCATGGTATTAGAAACCCTAAAGACTTGGAGAAATTAAAAAGGGCAGCCTAGGATATTGTCATTATCCATCAATGCAATCTTCTTGGTCTTAGTGAGAGCACTAAAGGCCTGTACCCTAGTGATACTAGGGGAGTTATGTATGATGGTATATCCTAAGCAGAGGCTTGGATAGGAGGTTAAGTTAGAACTGAATTTGTCTGACAGCAGAATTGCTATATCTTGTGGATAAGTATATGTGATCCATTAACAATGAGCTCTGAACACAAGTGTGTATTGCCTTTGAAGTTGAGGCCATAGCTAAAGGATGCCTTGTGGTTGTCCTTGGTATGGGAGGCCGAATTTTCCTCAAATTTGGCTTTAGTACACTTTATTTGACCTGTGAGTTGTTTGTTTAGTTTGATGAAAACACTTTTATCCTGTTGGGTGTTTGATGAAAATACCTTTATCCTGCTGGATGTTATATCTCCTAATTTTTGCCTTGATTTTCTTCCTTCCATGATACAGCCTATAGATGTGGTGATTCCACCAGGGTGACATTTTTTGAGTTAGTTCTGTATTTAATTTTTGTTGGCTGCAGCTGCATCTATGCAGCTATTAACAGGCTTGTGTATGGTTTCTGTAAATTGTTCTGTTTAGGCAGTAGTGTTCTCATGGTTTATAAGGGTTTGAAATTTTGCCTGGGTATAAGTTAATAGTAGAAAGTTAGCCTTACAGTAGATTCTGGAGATTCCAGGTTTGCTGGGGCTTTGGGTTTTATTTTTACTTCAAAGGAAACCATGTTGTGGTCTGACCTTATCAGAGAAGACATTTCTCTAGGGGATGTGGAGTGCTGCCCATATTAGTGAGGGCCACGTCCAGTACATTTGCACCTCCTTGTCAGCATACTGATAATCTGGACCAAGGAGTCTGTGTTTACAAAATGCAGAAATCTCTGTTGCTACATGTTTGGTATCCTGTATGATTCAGTGTTAACAGTGGGGTAATTAAAGCCACTCTTGAATATGGTATTGGGTTGCATGGTGAATGTTTTTAGTGAGATTGCATACATACATATTATGGGTTTCCTGAGTCATAGAGGAGAACCTGTAGCTTGGAAGAAACTGATATAGGATCTTACCTATGGTCACTTGAATGTGTTGAAGCTCAAAAGCATTCTCATGTTTGACCAGCCTTGAAGTATATTTATTTTTATGTAAATCAAGATATCACCTCCTTTAGTCACTGTCTGTGTAGAACCTGATCAAAATTCATGAAAGACATTATAGCCTTGCACTGCCAGGGTGCTATCCACAGCTTTAAGCATGTCTCAGTGACTGCACAGATATCAGCATTCTCTAGGATGAGAAGAGTTTATAGGGAGATGAGTTCCTTGTGCAGACTCCTAGAATTGAGCAGTAACACCTTTAGATTTTCTTGGTTTTGATTTGCTATGTTGGTGGTACTTTCATTATGGTATTGTCTGAAAAAAAAAACACTATGGGGAGGGCAGTGCTTTAGCTAATATTTGAAAGCCTAGAGGGGAGAGGTGTAGACCATCCCTGGCAAAGAAGCATGGTCTATTGATCATCTCTTTCCATGCTGAGAAATATTGCACCCCATTATAATAACACTAGAAACTAAGCCAATTGTTAAAGTCAGACATTTTATGTTTCTATTGTGGAATCATCTTTGAAAAAGGTAAAATGCTGCTCAATGCTAGGCTCATACCAGTCTGCGACACATACTCTGGGTGTTCCATGATATCTCTCTTCATAAAGTCTAAGGAGATGAGTCTCAGGTTATTTACACTTACATGGACCTTGACTGAATCATACTGATGCATGTTGTCCAATGACCTGAGTGTGTGCATAATATGGTGGACCCTTAGACCTGATAAGCAACTGACTGTGATTTTCTCCTTACTCAACCAGGTGATAGGGACATTGGTATTTCTCACAATGGAGTCTTCACTAACCAGAATTTTGGATTGTGTGGTGGCTTATTTTATGGACTTAGAAGTAGAGGGTCCATGAGATGTGGCTATATGTGTTGACATGAGTGTTGTTTTGAAAATCTGCACTTGGGCTGCTGAGGGAATTTGTTATACGTGCTTGGTCTGAGAATTCTTTGGGGTTTAGGAAAGTTACATTTCAATTCCTCAGCATATGTGGCTCTATGTGTTTGCGTTGCACTGTGTGTGATGGGTGAACTGTCTGTACTATTTACAACATGACTGACATTATAAGTGCTATTATGTGAGAGTTTTGCTTCAAGTGGCATTGAGTAAATACATTTCTTACATACCTTATCAGTTTATTTGAGAATTAGCTGGTTGTCAATAAGCACAAGGCAATTTTTGCATTGCCTATGGATGCCCATATCCATCAAGCTGGTAGTGGAGATGGTTGAAACACTCACATCCACATCAAAAGGCAATTTTTTATTGATTAGTTGGCTGACTAGAAAATATAGAGTAAAGTCAGGACTATCTGGTTTGCAATTCTGGAGGCAGTCCTTGCCACTTTGCAAAGTAGCTGCCCTTTGTGTAAGGAGGTATTGATGACATGTCAACGGTGCTTTTATAGCCAAAATATCAACTCAGTGTACCTGCATCTATGCAAACACTCCCAAACACTTGAGCGGAAACTACTAAATGATGATGGTTTATCAATGAAGCATTTGGGGAAATATTCTGAAGTTAGATTAGATAGTAGCTAATCAAGCAGTACTCACTGACAAAAAATAATTAGTTTTGTCAAGAATGATGAAAAGTGGGGAGTCACCCAATTAGCTACTACTGGCTACCACTAGTATTGGTCACATCACAGCTTCACACTGCTGGGATAAAATGCTTCTTTGCTTCTTCTCTAACCAGAATCAAAAAACTAGCACTAATCCCAAGATAAGAAGCATGCCAAGGAATCTTTGGTGTTCAGCAGTCTTGTCCCAGATGCTGCAGGGTTTACTAGCCTTGTTGTAGCCTTTACCTGGTAGATGTCTTGAATAGGAACTAGACAATTCAGGAAGGTCACACATGGTTGCTCACTGCCAAATCAGAGACAGTTAGAATTGATGAACCTCTGCTCCTTCTTTTAACAGGAGCAAAACAGTAGCACAAGTTCCAAGGTGCCACATAAAAAGCAGTTACCTGGCTTTCTGGTAATTAGCAGGGGCAAAACAGAATCAATAATCCCAAGATGACTACTGAGGTACAGAATGCAGGTTCTCCAATGATTTGTTGTCTCGGACAGGATGTTGCAGATTTTAAAGGTAATATGGAAAAAAAGGGTTAATATCATTTGAGCTGCAGTGTATACTAAGAGAGATTGAATGGTGGTGGGCTTTGAGTATTATATCCCTAAGTAATACAGTGAGAGGTCCAATAAATGTAAATAGCTGTAGGGGGAGTGACTTCACAAAATGAGGATTTTATGCTTATAGCCAATGAAAGCGGGGAGGAAGGGAATTACATAGTCAAATTAACATAAAGGGTAGGCAACTAGAGTGACAGTGAGTTTAAAAACACAACACCAGGGCAGGATGGTTGGGAAAATGTAATTTCTATGTGACTCACAAGTGACACATCTTGGGTTTCTTTCCTAGTGTAAATGTGCAGTAGAAAACAGGATACAATTAAAAGACAGTGGGCCAGATTCACAAAGGCTTGCACAGAGTCTAAGAGTAGAGTAAGACTCCATGCAGCCAACATGTCTGCCGAGCGATCCAGGAACAGCCGGCAGGGGCGTGCAAGAGAGCTCCTAAAACGACTCTTGCATGGACAGTGTTAGTTTATGCAAATTACCTCATTTGCTGCTGAAAGGTATGCAAATGAGGTAAATTTGTGATCCAGGAAACACTAACCTGTCCGAGCAAGAGTAGTGTTATTTGCAGAAATGTACTCGGTTGGCAACTGAGTACCGGTCTGCAAATAGCAAAACGGAGACATGACGGCTCCAAATAAAGGATGCATCCAGTTGAGGAAGCATGCCAATGGCCAAATATATGGCCAGTGGCGTTTTTATGTGTTGCAAAATATAAAAAAAAATTTTTATCCTCGATCTCCGATGTTTAAGCGTAGCGCAGTGCCGCGCAAACGTGCAGCACACTAAAAAATCAGAAAATCAAGAATTTAAAAGCCACAAATATGATTTAATTCAAAATATGCATCTGCCATGCAAGTGAATGGCAGACTGAAGACAACATGGCTACTGAGTAGTGGTTGCTAAGGGGGGAAGCTCAGTCTGAGAGATGTAACCAAGCATTAGTAGGCAATCCTATGCAAATGAGGATAAGGATAGTGAATCCCAATATTTCCTGCTATGTGAACCATGTCCCTAGAGTGTAAGAGTAGGATAAGGGGAGTAACAGAGTAGAAGATGGGTGACATCATGAGGGGGTATGTATCAAAAAGACTGTAAGCTTATTGGAGCAGAGTAGCATGTGTTTGCTGTGAGTTACTCTAGACTAGGAGAGGTGTGTCTTCAGTTGTCTAAACTGAAACCCAGAAACCGAAGGTGTACGCCGTGGCTATCACTAAAGTTTCTTGCAAAGCTGCTTACACTGTGTGTGCACGTGTGCGTGCGTGTAAACCCGTCTAAGCCTGTGTTAGACCTTCTAAGCTTGTATACACGAATGTGCACCCGTCTAAGCCTGTGTAAGCTTGTGTAAGACTGTATGCACGCGTGTGCGCTCGTGTGCTTGTGTTTGCGCTTGTTTGCGTGGTGCTGCCCCCTGTGGAAACAGAAAGGGAAAAGGAAGGAAAAGAAGTAGTAGGAAGTTAACCAAGGAGAACTAGCAGAGCTGCCAGGTGAAATCAATCAGAATCAGCCAATTACACAGGCAGTACAGTAGCCCAGCCCAGCCCAGCACTTAAAACTCTGCAAACAACATTCCCCCATGTTTTTCTCAGAAACACTGCAACACTGCAGTCAACAAAGAGAAGTGAAAACCTAAAAAGCTTAAACTGAGACATAAAAATGTTAGTGACTGCCATTGCTGTTATAAGGCAACATGTGCAAGATGCTGAGGGTGGTGCCATTGTGAATGCTGCTGAGCAACCCACAGTGAGGAGACGGAGAAGAGTATACAGACCCAGGGTAAACTACCAGGGGCTACATGAGCTGGAGATAGTGGAGCGTTGTAGAGTGGACAGAGAGCTCCTGCAGCAAGTTGTTGAGCTGTGCAGGCCACGCCTCACACACAGAACCAACAGAGGGGAACTCATTCCAGTGGAAACCAAGGTATGTGTTGGCCTAAGAATACTAGCAACAGGTACCTTCCAGAGACCAACTGGTGATATGATGGAGATTTCACAGGCATCAGCATCAAGGGTACTGCACCAGTTCCTGAATGCCATGTCAGCACATGTCGGTGATCATGTATGTTTCCCCAATTCCCATGAGGTATTGGCCAGCAATATGCATCTCTTCCAGAAAATAGCGGAATACCCTGAGGTAGTGGGTGCAATTGACTGCACTCACATACACATCAAAGCACCAGCTGGTGAGCGGGGTAGGGCCTACATCAACCGCAAGGGCTTCCACTCCATCAACTACCAGGTCATGTGCGATGCCCAGGGCATAATACTGAATGTGTGTGCTGGCTGCCCTGGAAGCTACCATGATTCCCATATCTGGCATCTGTCTCAGCTGTACTAGACATTTGCAAATGCGGACATTCCTGACGGTCACCTAGTGGGGGATGCTGGATACGCACTGGAGCCGTGGCTGATGACACCCATCAAAAATGCACACACACCTGAACAAGAACTCCATAATGAGGCACAAGCACAAACACGAAATGTAATTGAGAGTGTGTTTTTGGATGCTCACGTCATGGTTCCGGTGCCTGGACACATCTGGTGGAGCCTTGCAGTACTCACCAACTACATGTACCCAAATTGTCATGGTATGTGCCATGCTACACAATATGATCCTGCGAAAACAGCTGCAGCAGGAACAGCATGGGGCAGGGCCAAACAGTCCCCCATCATTGCCAAGGCCTGCACAGGCACAGCGTGACTCAGAGGAGGAACAAGCTGAGCCTGCCCCAGTAAGCAGAAGGAGGCATGCCCAGTATGCCTTGGCCTTGGCAAAGAGGCAACGCATAGCACATACACTGGCTCAGTATGAACCCTGGAAATGATACTTCTCTGACTTGCACATAAAATAAAAGGGATGCCTAACTTGACACTACCTGTTTCCAAACATGTATAGGGAGTGTAGTATGTGCATCCGACATAGGCAGCCCTGCAGCACCACCTGAGGCATGATTGCCATGTTTCAGGCAATATAAAGCAGTGCTAAGCAGCTTTTACCAATATCTAGTATATGTAAACAAAATTGCTCGTGCAATGTTGGCCAAGGTCGGGCAAAGTTGAGCAAAGTCATTTAGACATGCTCATATCTGCTTTTATGTTTCCTTAAGCAGTCTGGTCTGACCAGCATGAAAATAAAAAGCAGTGACAGGGCTTGAACCCAGGATACTGTGCACTATAGTCACAGTACTGGACCACTAAGCCATGATAGCATTACAGTGGTACAGCCACAGCAGGACAATTGTACACTAATGCAAACACAAAGCAATGTTGTATCACGCCCCTAATGAGGCAAATGAGTAACCTCACCCACACGCCTATGCAGCCAGAGAACATCAGGCCAGGCATTGTGATGTGAGTTGTGTAGGCTATGAAGTCACAAGCTAATATATGTGACAATGGACGTTAAGATCTGTAGTACAGTAGTATGCCTTAAGCCAGTATGATAGGCAAAAGTACAGACTGTAATGGTGTCCTGTACATAGCAGTGCAGGCACAGCAAATGTGTATAAGTGTCAGGTGAAACCCACATCCGATGTACACCCACAGTAACAATCTGGTCTGCCCACGGGTAGAAATGTACAAAGAATAGCTGTCCCCCCTGTATGTAGAAATGTTGATAAGTCTATGCAAAGTGTCTTATGGAAGCCCTGCAGGCACAGCATGATCCCTGTTGATCTATGACACAAAGGTGAGCCCTGCTGTAAAAATACACCTTGATTTACCATACACATATAGTATAAATGTCTATACTGTGCGTGCTCACACACTCCAACAAATGTAGTGGATTTCATTCTGCATCACACTGAAAGGTCATACTGGGCATGCTCACACAAAGAAACGAAGCAAATGTCAGGCAGGAAGATACTGAAAGGTCATACTGGGCATGCTCACACACTTAGGCTAAATATGGATGTGATAATAAGGTTCTATGGACAAATGTGTATAGTCATCTCTACTTCCAGAAACACATTGACAAAGTGGTCTGAAAATCCTGCTATGTGTTCACACAAACTGCCAAGGTCTGTGCATGTAGGTCAAAGGACAAGAGACCCTGGGTGACAGGTGGACAGTGGATACAACTGTGATAAGCACATTCCCACAGTAGTCAGGAAACCCTCTTATGTGGCACACCTCATCACAAAATGTGTCTCATGCAGAATAAAAGAGGACATTGTTCCCCTCTACTCACCACTCACTAGAACTATAAAAAAGTACAACGCCACTATTGCTATGTAACTCACAAGACAACTACAACAACTGGAAAGCCAGCAGCAATACCTCAAAAAGAGCATTAGTGGCCTGAAATACATGCCATACACAGACCATTGCAAAATGCTCCATCCGTACTCACTTGCATATCGCCTATTCAGAGGTATTCACTGCCTAACATACAAAGCTATGTCAAACATGGAGCTGCTGGATATGATCCATGTAAAACACTCACAATTACTCTGACCTTTGGACCCAAAACCACGAGTGAAATACAAAAGGAAGGGGTGTAGCCATTTACCTTATGGATATCCACACCTTCAGGTTACTGGCACAGCATGAGGCCTTGGAGACCATGCAAGTGCAACTAACATTGGGCAAAGCTGCCCGTCAGATTGTAGCCTGCTACAGATCATGTACCTTGTCTCAGGAACCTCACTCAGTATTCCGGAGAACAATGGCAAATATAAAGGTCCTATCAAACACCATTATATGAGGAGATTACAACTACCCAAACATTGAGTGTGTGAATTACTCATATACAACATCCTTTGCCCAATGTGTCCTACAGTTAAGAAACTCTAACACCCTGGAACAGCTGGTCAGCACGCCCACTACAGGTGACAACATACTGGACATTATCATCACCAACATGGGGTACCAGTGTTCCACAACAGAGATAAACCCCTCGCTGGGAATATCAGATCATGAAGTAATCACACTGGACATCCACATCCTGCCCCCACACCCAGTCAATGAAACCACTGTGAAGACATTTGCAAAAGCAAACTGCACACTTCCCAAGACCAAAGTGGAAAGTTCCGAAGACCTCTTGCAATAGGATAATGGTATGCAATCTGCAGAAACATTTACAAGTGCATCCTATGAGCATCTACAGGGATGCATGGAATGAGACATCACAAATAAAACCAAGATGTGCTCCTTCAAAAATAGGACAACAAGCAGGTGTTTGTTGTCCATAAATAAGCTAGACAAGAGAAGGAGGAAACAAACACATGGTAGATCCAACTTCACTAAAGTAAAGGCATCACTGATCATTATCAGGAAGAAACATTGATTGCTCATAAAATAATCCAAGGATGGTTTCTAAAGGCAAATAGCCAAGGAATGTAAGCATAACAACCACAAAGCCTTCGGTAGCTATACCAGACATGTAGGTGTCAACTTCGAAATATGCTGTCAGCTACTGAAAAAAGGAATGAAATACACCAAACCAACTTTCATTGCCCACATCCAGGGGGACAAGTTCAGTGTAAACTCCCCCCAAAAAGGCCTGTGTCGATCACAGAAGGATGCAGAGACCCAGACATCATGGACATGCAGGTAAAGACAGCCCTCACCAAAGCTAAGAACATAGCATCAATGTGACTGTATGTTGTCCCAGGCTGCGTCTTACACTAGGCCCATAAGGAACTACACACTCACCTAAATTCACTGTCCAGACTCAACCGTACCACAGGCTATGTACCCAAAGAATGGCATACACTAGCAGCCATCCAGCTCCACAAAGGGTGTGCCAAAACAGAACCTGGAAACCATTGCCCAATATGTCTACTTAGGCGGGTCTACAGAGCTATTGAGCCAATTGTCATGGAACCTATACACTGAGACATTGGAGATCTCCAGATACTGGACTCTACACAACTTCACCTTGTTAAAGGCAGAGCTTGGCTCCCAAACCTAGCTGAGTTATTTAAAACAGTTACCATGAACATAGATGTAGGTGAAATTAGTCCACACAGCCCACCTGGACCTCACTAAGGGCTTACTACACCATTCCCCACTCATAATGTCATAATGGACAAGTGTACCAGCTTGGACATTAACAGCTATGTCACAGGATGGGTGGCCAAGTGGCTCACAGATCAAACACACATGTTCATAGTTGTGGGTGCCATGTCCAACTCTAAGCCAGTCATAAATGGCATCACACAGGTCTTGGTCCTGGGACCCCATCTGTTCAGTAGATACTGCTCAGAGGTACAGGGAAGTACGGCAGGTGTATGACTGAACAGGTTTTGCAGATGAAAGGTAACTGTGGTCCATAATCGACTGTACAGCTAACACAGACATCCTCCAGAAGTGTCTTACAGTGACAGATACCTGGTGTCAAAACAATGCCCTCAAGATGAATGGCAAAGAATGCATAGTCATCCCCTTTGGGTAAAACAAAGTGCACACAAATTACCACATAGGTGGTAATACAGCATGTACAGAGAAAGTCATTATGGCCCTGGGGACACAGGTAGACAGAAAACTCACCTTTGATTATCACATGCCCAAAGTGTTTAGACATTCCTTCAATGTAGCTCATCTAATGTCACCTAATGTAACCCACATCGTATAGTCTGATGATGTCACCATCCTACAAATATACCTGTGGAAAAGAGAACTCCCAGTAATGTGTATAGCGCGTTGTGTTAATGCGTACTCCTGTAGTATCATGAAGTAGTTAGGTAGGGGGTTGAATCCTGCACTGGACAACTGTGTGTTTGTGTGTCATCTCCTTGGGAAGGAGCAACCCTTTAGGAGAGTAGTAAGAGACCTCAAAAGCGTTAAACTAACTGTTGTTAAGTCTGATGATGTCACCATCCTACAAATATACCTGTGGAAAAGAGAACTCCCAGTAATGTGTATAGTGCATCGTGTTAATGCATACTCCTGTAGTATCATGAAGTAGTTAGGTAGTGGTTTGAATCCTGCACTGGACATGTGCATGTGTTTGTGTGCTGTCCCCTTGGGAAAGCACAACTTTTTATGAGAGTAGTAAGAGACCTCAAAAGCGGTAAACTAACCTTTGTCAAGTCTGAGGATGTCACCATCCTACAAATATACCTGTGGAAAAGAGAACTCCCAGAAATGTGTATAGCACATCGTGTTAATGCATACTCTTGTAGTATCATGAAGTAGTTAGGTAGGGGTTTGAATCCTGCACTGGACAACTGTGTGTGTGTTTGTGTGTTGTCTCCTTGGGAAAGAGCAACATTTTAGGAGAGTAGTAAGAGACCTCAAGAGCAGTACACTAACCTTTGTCAAGTCTGATGATGTCACCATCCTACAAATATACCTGTGGAAAAGAGAACTCCCAGTAATGTGTATAGTGTGTTGTGTTAATGTGTACTTCTCTAGTATCATGAAGTAGTTAGGTAGGGGTTTGAATCCTGCACTTGGTAAGTGTGTGTGTGACACTGTTGGTCAATGTGTTGTGGGTTTTGCTTTTACCACTGTATGACATATCAGTATGCATTGCACATGTGAGTTAGCTGTGTGGTAAATACATTTCCGTAGATGTTACCTCAATGATTGCATGTGTGGGAACCCTGCTTTCTCCAAGAACACAGCTGTCATCCTTGCCAGACTATGCTGCTGCTTCCCAGATCTTAGGTCACATCTGTATGCTTGTGACAAGCCCAGCCACTGCAGTGATCCCTGGCCCAGGTCATTTGTGTCACACAAAGTCATTACAGTTCCTATTGGAATGTGTGAGTGAGGGTCTATGGCCGAGGTATATGTCAGACCTGTTGAAACTCAGCAAAGTCTGTCAATGATGACTATTCATAACAGGTGTATAACAACCTATGTGGATATGCATGCAGACCCCTTATTGCTTATGTGATCTACCAAGGAATTCCAAAATACCTTTGGAAATGTGATTAATAAAGGATAGATGACATAACACTTGGTTGCATGTACATATCGGTACCTGTTCATCATGTTGGTGGCTACTACCTATGTGGTACTGTGGGGATAATATGTTCCGTAAAGGTGGATGACTATTCTTAGTTTGGCTTATAGCTTTACAGCATGGGTTTGACAACAGGCATCTGTCTGTATGATACCCTTGTGTAGGATGTGTGTGTCATCTGGAGAATGCATTATAGGCCACAGTATGCATTAAAAGATGTGGACAGACATATCCCTACTGTGATTGCTTGTACCTAAGAGAGCTATATGCCAAACAGGAGTGGTCTCAGTAATGGGTGCAGGTGAATACCAGTGGATACTGGCATTGTATAGTAACTGAAGGATCCAAATGTTGCTGTGTGTCCTACATCTGTGTGTCGGTTGTCAAGACATCATCTAACGATTGGTTATGGTCAGGCTGTTGAAGTCATGTATACTACCAGAATGCAAAACAATGACAGATAGTAACAGTATCACCCACAGCATAGTGTCAAACCATGTCATACACACATGTGTAGTCAGGTTATGGAATGTATGTAGTACAATGCATACTGGCCACCAATAGAACCTATGGAGCGTTACTGTGTAATACAGAGCATGTCACCCTGGCATGTGTCCACTATGCACGTACATGCAGACAGTGCACCTCCACCATGTTCACAACTGTACACCTGCCAATCTGTGCTACACACATCCCACACATACTGACCATTCTCTAACACATGCTGCCAATACTGCACACATCAGCCAAGTGGCACGTGGCCAGACAATACACAATTGGAACCAACACTGGTGTTAACAATACTACAATGACAGTCATAGCTTTAATGTATCATGCCTGCTCAGCTACACCTTCAAGCATATCATTACACTCTACTGCTGACAACATGCTAACATTGCTATACTGCTATATAGACACCCTGTGCATCAGCACCATGGTAGCCTGTTCCTGCATCACTGTTACAGATGACAGGAGGTGGCACAGGTTTCATCATATGCACAGTGTGTGTTTTTGATTTGCCAGAGGCCTACAGTGAACCATCCAATTGACATGTATGTGTGTGTGTGTGTGTGTGTGTGTGTGTGTGTGTGTGTGTGTGTGTGTGTGTGTGCGTGTGTGTTTGAGGGGCAAGAATACTGAAGTGGGCCAATGTTGTTGTAATGTGTGTGGGTATGTGTTAGCCCTAGGTGTCTGGAGTATGTGTGTGTGTCTGCATGCACACTGTTCCACCATGTGGCTGCCATATACGGGTAATTGTGGGACAGCCACAGACTGTACCTGCAAGGCTTTACAGATCACCATCTCTGGCAATGGGTACAGTACCTGTGCCTGGCAGGGTTGCTACTGACACTATCAGGTACTAAGCCAGACTGGGTACTATCCCCAGAGGTGGATGGATGTACACTGGACACAGGTCCCTGCTGGGACTGTCCAGAGCCACGTGCATGTTGTCTTCTAGGACGTTCTATGGACAACCCACCCCCATCATTGCTGGGGCTGGTACTGGCACTACGGGAGTGGCTGTGGCTTGAGGGACGTCCGCGGCAACTGCCAGCTGCTGATGTTGCTGGCATACGTCCTCATTGACGTCTCAGCCATCCTGCACTGTCCTGACACATGGACATGCCAATGCGGAGGATATCTAATGTCTTTCCCCAACGTCTATCAGTGACCTCAGTGTAATGACGGATGGCACCTGCTAGGTCATGGATACTGTCAATGACGGCAGTGTTATGTGCCCTCTGTGCCCTTAGTCCCTGTCTGGTGTACCGTTCCATATGTGGCTGTGCCTCCATGACAGCCTGGAACATGCGTGACATTGTCAGAAATGTGGCACGTCTGCCAGTGGCATGATGAGCAGCAGTGCTCCTACGAGAACCCCTGGACATCTGCCTATGTGGTACCCTTCCAGACATCTGGGTATTGCTGCTGTGTTTGGATGCATGTGCCATGCATACCACACTGTCCTGGCCAATGCCAACTGTACGCTGTCCCTCAGCTATGGGCATTGGTGATGGATGTATTGGCAGTATGACTGTATGCATGGATGGAGTGGACAGCTGTGTACTGTTGATTGTTGGCCCAATGACAGACCCTGGAAAACACGCCTGTGCCTCAACACACCTATCTTCATTATCACTATGTGGCTCAGTGACATCAGTTTCCCTGCTGCAGTGAACCAGCCCTAACACAGCACCTGTTTGAGAAAGACAGGAAACACACTTTACGACCTGTACATGATGTTGGCACACATGCACACATGAACACATGCACACATGAACACAAATACACTCCTCACTACAGCAGATACCCACACACACCACCAGCAATCCAAAACATACTCAATAGTGGTTGAAGGTGGGTTACAGTATCACAAGGCAAACAGTCATATCAAACATGTCAGCATGCAGAAAATGTGTTGCTCAAGACCATGCGGTGTGAATGTAGACAGCTCTTGTTAATAACAGTATACATGGCTTTGATGCATGTGTGTTGTTGTTCAGTGATTGGCCTCACCCTGGAACACAATGTGTACATGGACACAACATTGTTGTGCAAGTATTAAAAGGTCTGCAATGTCCTGTGCACAATCACTCACAGGTATACATACCATGGCTGGATGTGTATCTGTGTGTCACATAGATATCCATTTCTAATTACAGTGTCTGTATCTGTATCAGATAATTGTGGACACAGGTTTAGCACATGCATGCTATGTATACACACAGGATGAGTGGTGCATGTATATGTGATGGAATACCATTGCTCAACATGGCCATTATACAGTGGTTATGGTGAGTGTGGGACATATTGTGGACATGCCAGTGCCAGCCATGACATGGCATGCTACAACATGACTGCAACATTGAACATCACACATACCCAATGTGGGTCATGTGACCTATACACTCAATAGCATTACAAGACATACATTTTGTACAAATGGTCATTGCTATGCATATTGTGTATAGGTGCATATGCTTGCACACACACAACATTGAGGTGCATAGCAATGACTGCTATGTGTAATACTGTGGTCACTGTAACTGAATAGGGTGTAGTATCATGAGCCACCATCATCATGCATCATGTTGTCACTCAAGGCTACTGTGTGCCACACCACCACCTAGCATGCTGTACCTGAACTGCAGTACCGTGGCTACATTCACAATTACACAGCCACTTGTTACATGGGTTTGTAAGGTGCCCAATAGGGAGCATTGCCTAACATGAATGTGTTATGTGTTGAAGAGTGTCGCACAGCCCCATGATAGGCCACTACCCCTCAGGTATATTATGTGTGCTCTGTGGATGACATGTGGGATACTGAAGTGTGACTCTTACAGTGGGTGTCTGGATACGCCATGTGTAGCATGTTAAGGTGTACTGCATATGACAAAGTTGTGTATGTTGTGTACATGTGTATCAACTATGCCTATCCAATGTCCAGTACGGTGTTGTCACAATTGTGTATGATGCTCTGTGTATTGCATCTGATTGAGGCAGCTACTGACATTACTGAGATGTGCATAGTCTCACAGCAAACATGCACAAAATGCATTATGCGTAGGTGTGTTACGTGTACATGGCCTACACCTCACCTATGACATGCACATTTCATTAGCAATATTACATTTATAACACACTCACCAGCATCGACTGACTGCCTTGCTGTCACACCAGAGGGACCTACAACAATATGAGACAGTTTGTCAGTGGCCACAACTATAGCGTTGCTACTGTGAGTTTGATAAACTACATTAGTACAACAGTCGACAGTCACAGGCGTACAGATTATATTCCACATATCAGTATTGCATAACACTAGGCAGCACAACTGCTAAACACACAGTACACATCTCACATATGCATAATCTACCAATACAGGTAACAGTAGTCTACAGATAGGGCATGTTACCTGCACGCTCCATGTCAACATGCTGGGTGGCTCCGGCCTCCATGATGACACATGTATGTTGCTGTTCCTGTTGTTGGCCAGGATCCACCACGCTTATGAGCAGCTCCTCCACTCTGGTAAGGGGGGGATGAATGGCTACCCCACCACCTGTGGCAAGCTGTTGTCTATGGATATCAGACGCACGCCACCGGACATGTCTAATTAAATCACTGCAGTGATGGCGTACCTGCTCATATGTCCAGTTATGCATGCCTATGTCATTTACCCGATGAACAAGATCTTGCCACAGTGCAGTCCGTTCATGCTAGTCCTGGCTGGTTCTAGAGAACAGCAGGGTGTAGTGCTGCACCAGGCTGCTGTGTATTTCCTGTTCCTCTGCAGCTGTATAACACGGGGTGCGTTGGTAGGCCATGCCCCTGGAAGACAATTAAACAATATGGGCGAGCAAGTCATGTGGCACACTTAACATTCTAAAGTACAGATATCAATTAACTGCCATATATAGCATCCGATTGGCTGTCAGAGGATACACATGTTCAATACCACATATTAGTGCTCAGGCCACAACTGGCTGACAGTGCCTGGCACGCTCTATATATCAAACCATGTTCTGCACATCAGCAAAGAGAAGCCAGTATGTAAGACTATACACCAGTACATGGCACACTGTATGTGACATAATGCACCACCTAGCCACAGGAGGTATATATCAAGTAAATGCATAAAGAAAGATGTCATCCATTGCAATGAATGTAAAGTACAGTTACAGTATTACCAGTATACCACCTTAGCCGTTGATTCCAAACTCCTGCCTAACATATGTGCACAGTTGTTAATGTAGGTGGCATACTGCTGTACTAGACTATACATTTTTTATTTTTTATTTTACATTTGTTAACCGGGGGTGTCTGACTGAGCCGAAAAGGCCCTTTTTCAGCAGAGGCCTGGGAAGAAAAAGCTCCACAAAGAAAAATTACAGACACATTTAGTTATTTAGACATAATCAGTATACACACAAATTACAAGAGACATGTTTTTACAGTGGTATGCGGCACAAACAAACAGTTACAGTGGAGAGAAACAATCAAAAAAGATATTAATTTTAAAAATAAAGGTAAGTAATAGATTTGTGGTGTACAGCTGAACTTTGGAATGTAGGTAGAATACATACATAGTACACAGGTACAGTACATACATTGTAGATTAGCCAGTGTTTGTGAGTAAGATTGAAAAACTATTATAAATTGCTCTAGATTTAGTATGCATATGTTATCCGCTTTCACTAGCCTGGGGAGCAATCATGGCACTGCCAACTTTGCTTGAGATGTTGCCTGATGAGGTCTTTAAAGGAGGCTTTGGATGATGTGTTTTGAATGCTAGTAGGGACAGAGTTCCATTTTTAGCCACTGAACTACTATATAGTGCATCTCCAAAGCTATTGTAGCTGTTGGTGACTTCTAGTAGTAGTTTGCTTAATGATCTAAGAGGCCTTTTGGCTGAGTGATGTTGTACTAGGTTTTTGAGGGCAGGACACTTATTGGGGAGGTAATAGATAGAATGACAGAGGCAGAGCTGATTGTAGGTTAGGAGGTTGGGCAGTTCAAGCCAGTGGAGCTGTCTCAAAGCAGTACAGTGATGAGTTATATATGAGCAATTTGCAGCAAAACGGGCAATTCTGTTATAGCAAGCTTCCATTTTGCTTAGTTCAGTTTTGTTGAGATTAGTCAGAATGGGAGATGCATAGAGTAGGGTAGATAGAAGTTGGGAGCGAGCAATGGCTGATCTTGTGCTATTGGTAAGAAATGGGTTGATACGGTAGAGTGACCCCAGTTTGGCATGTACTTTTTTAATAGTTAAGTTCAGATGACTATCAAATTTTAGGTGGGAGTCTATGGTTATTCCCAATAGCTTAGCCTGTGCCACTGGAGCAATTGGAGTAGCATTTGTGGAGTAGATAGTGAATTGACTGTTAGTGTTTTTGTTAGAACTGGTTATAATCATAAGCTGAGTTTTCTTTGGATTGAGGATAAGTTGGGCTTTGGTAAGGTAGTTTTCAATGTCAGAGAATGCTAGTTAAGTTGTTTGCAGGAGGGTGGGAATGTTTTGTGCAGCACAGATTAAGGTAGTGTCATCTGCATACTGAATTATAGATGCATGCTGTGTGGAGGTGTGGAGGTAATTTGTGAAGACTGTGAATAGTAGTGGTCCTAAGATAGAACCCTGTGGGACTCCTATAGTTATGGGCAGCTGAGGAGAGAGAGAATTTTCCCATTTCACAGCTTGGTACCTGTCAGTTAAGTAGCTTTGGAACGAGTGGAATTAGATAGATGATATTGGTTTAGTTTGTTTAGCAGGATTTGGTGTGAGACTGTGTCAAATGCTTTGGACATATCCAAAAAAAGAGTTGACACTTGCAGGCCTTCATTTTTGAGACGGTTTACTGTGTCTGTGAAGCAGAGGAGAGCTGTAGTGGTACTATGGGCAGGTCTGAAACCATGCTGAGTAGGTGACAGGATGTTGCAGTCTAGGAGATAGTTTAGCATCTGGGTATGGATGCATTTTTCTAGGATTTTGGCCAGGGGGAGAGTAAAGCAATGGGTCTGTAGTTATTAAGTTCAGTGGAGGTCCCGCCTTTATGTATGGGTGTAACATGGGATATTTTCCAGAGTTTGGACACATAGTTTTCAACAACTGATCTGTTTATGAGAGTGGAGACTGGGATAGCAATAGCATCTGCTGTAAGTTTCAAGAAATAGCTGGGGAGTAGGTCGGCTGCTGTTGATGAGGTTTTTAGTTTGGAGAGCATGCTTTTGATTGAAGTGGTGGAAACTGTTTTGAGGGTAAAGCTTGTATTAGTGTTATTTGTGTTGGGGGATAGTGAGGAAGGAACTGTCCTGTGATACTAAGGATAGAATTGAGTTCACAAAGTGGGAGTTGAATTGTGTTTCGATGGGAACTTTAGTGTCAGGGGTGGTTGGTTTGGGGGTAGCCTTTTGGGTGGATTTTAGTAGCTGGTTTACATTTTGCCAAAATTTTTGCGGGTTGTGTTGGTATTTAGTTTGTAATGTTGTATAGTAGGATTTTTTGTCCAGCCTAATGCATTTTTTTTGCACGGTTGCACAGTTCTTGGTATTTAGTTAGGCTTTGTGTTTCTTTGTTTTTTTTGATAGTAACACCAGGCAGTGTCTCTGGACTTGAGGATTTGTTTGGTTTCTTTACTGAGCCAGGGGTTTGTAGAGGTTCTAACCTTGATTTTGCGCAATGGAGCGACAGTATCTAGGTGTTGTAGAAATGTTTTGTTGAAATATGCTACAGCCTGGTCAAGTGGGAGGGTTTTTAGGGGGGTCCAGTCACAGTTACACAGTAAAGTGTTGATGACCTCAGGAGAGAATTTTTTTGTGTTTCTAGTGGATATATAGTTAGTGGTTTTGCATATGCTTGTTCTACTATGTATAAAGTATATTATGTTGTGGTAACTTAAGGTGTCTGGGAGACTGCCTGTGTGAGGGTACAATGTGGGGTTGCTAGTTAGGACCCAGTCAAGGATGGATTCCCTTTTAGATTTTTTATCACACCTAGTTGGAATTTGGATTAGCTGCTGGTAGCCATGGAGATTTATTAGATTACTTGGTGGTTCTGATCTACAGGTGAACCAATCTAGGTTGAAGTCCCCCAGAATAAGGGTTTCTTGTGAGAATGTGGAAGAACACCAGGATAAGAAGTCTTCAAGGCTAGCAGGTGTATTACCAGGTGGAATATAGATCACAATTGTGGTGATGACCTTTTTAGGGTGAAGTTGAAGTTGTGAGATAAGTATGTCCCAATTATTGGGAGAGGGGTAGGAGTTTGGTAATTGATGGACAGTTAAGTTGGGCTTGTAGAGTAAGGCAGTTCCACCACCTTTACGAAGTGGTCTGTCTTGTCTAATGATATTGTAGCCAGTAGGGAGAACTTCTGAGTTAGCTATGTTTTTATTTAGCCAGGTTTCTGTTAAAGCAACTATGTCTGGGGAGTAGTGTGCTATTGTGGCCTGGAGTTCAGGTATTTTATTTTTGATACTTCTAATGTTAATATTTAGCATTAAAAGATGGTTGGTTTTGCTGCTGTTGTTGATTTACCCAGGGATGAAGAAAGTGGGGGTGTTATGTTCTGACATTTGTGTTTGAGCAGTTTGTGTTGGACAGGATGGATTTGGGCCTGGGTTGGGGTGGATATCCCCACATGGTGAGCCTGGAGTTAAAATGGTTATACAGATGTTGGAGTTTGGTGAGGAGTGTGAGAAAGTATTGTGTTTTTTTGGAGTAGGAATGAGAGCATATGTGTTTAGTTCTGAATTGGTCTGTTATGTAGTTCTTGAATAAGTGTGGGCAGATATTATTATAATGTGTGGTGTCTGTGTATGAGAGTGCATAATGCAGTGTTGTGCTACTAAGTTTAGGGATATTGCTAGAGTGATAACTTGTGGTGTTGTAAAGAATTATGAGAAGACAGACTAGATTTAGTTGTGTGATAGTCATGGTTATAAAGTTTATGTTGTTTCTAGGTGGGGGGGTCTGAATAGGAATTATAGGGTTGCACTATATGTGGATGGGGAAGTAGTGTGGGTGATGCAAAAATGCCTAGTGGGAATGAGAGTGATTGGGAGTATTTTGTGTGGAGCAAGTTGGTGTGGTTTAATGTGATATGACTTGAGGAGCTGTGATTGGTGGAGGTGATGTGAGGGTGAGCTGTGGGTGTGGCTATGATTACTATAAATGTAGAGGTAGTGGGGTGGGAGGGAATAGGTGGCAGGGCAGGGAGCGGAGAGAGCCCGCGTTAGCGAGGGCTAACGGAGCGGGCAGAGCCAGAGCCAACAAAGGCAAGAGAAAAAGTAAGTATTACTTTACAAATCTGAACACTTTTAAAACAAATTCCTGAGGTCTAATGGCTTACCTGCTAGCAGAATGTAATTGCTGGAAGCACTTGTGTCCTGGTGGGAGACTAGAAATTTAAAGATGGCTCCATGCTCAGCAGGATTCTAATATAGACTTTGTATTGGGGAGGGAGATAGCACAAGGTGTAAACCAGGTGGAATGCAAAGAAACCAGAGAGGCAATCAGTGGAAATCAGTGAAGGCCTCAGAGAGGGTAAGTAATAATTCAAACTACCTGTAAAGTGAAGGAGAGAAGAGACAGCAAAGTTTATTAAGGTTGGGAGTGTGTCTTTACATTGACTTGCTGATTAGTAACCAGTTTGTGCACAGATTAGAGTAGGGAGATACATTAGCAATGATAGAGATGCAAATAAGCAGGTGATCCTCCAAGTGATACAAACTAAGGCAGAAAGAACTGAGAGGGCTGCTTGATGGTTAATTTAATTTAGTCACAGGGATGTGAATTAAATATATACTGTCTATTGGACAGTTAGGATTACTGTACTATCGGGGGGGGACACAAGGCTACAACAGTCAGTTTTATTAGCAAGCTGAGAACTACTAAGAAATACTGCTAATGTAATAGCTTCACTCTCATAAAACATACAAGTAGAATGCCTGGGTGGACTGACCCTGCTCTTGAGGCTCAAAATGTATATCCTTGTTTAGTTTGCAATACTGATTCCTTCTTACACTGTATAGATGGAGTGGTAGCCGCAGACTGCAGATTTGCTTGAGTGTGCTCCTGCTCTTGAGGCTCAAAATGTATATCCTTGTTTAGTTTGCAATACTGATTCCTTCTTACACTGTATAGATGGAGTGGTAGCCGCAGACTGCAGATTTGCTTGAGTGTGCTCCTGCTCTTGAGGCTCAAAATGTATATCCTTGTTTAGTTTGCAATACTGATTCCTTCTTACACTGTATAGATTGAGTGGTAGCCGAGACTGCAGATTTGCTTGAGTGTGCTCCTGCTCTTGAGGCTCAAAATGTATATCCTTGTTTAGTTTGCAATACTGATTCCTTCTTACACTGTATAGATGGAGTGGTAGCCGCAGACTGCAGATTTGCTTGAGTGTGCTCCTGCTCTTGAGGCTCAAAATGTATATCCTTGTTTAGTTTGCAATACTGATTCCTTCTTACACTGTATAGATGGAGTGGTAGCCGCAGACTGCAGATTTGCTTGAGTGTGCTTGGCTAGCAGAATGTAATTGCTGGAAGCACTTGTGTCCTGGTGGGAGACTAGAAATTTAACAACAAAAAAAGATGTTGATAGATACACACGTATACCCTGTAACACACATATGATTGAGGGCATGGTACAGGCATAATTACACACACATCAGACATACTTACAACACACAAATGTATGCCAACCCAGATGAGCTTTACCTGTGTACCATACAGTACTGTGTGTCACTACTTACAAAACCTTATGCCTAAGGTATGTAATCTGTGAGGACTACAGGGAACACACAAAACAGTGTTTCCAAGGAATGTGAACATACACCATACTGTACTGTTTAGGCCTACAGCTTCAGGTAGTACTACAGTTCATATGGAAGTTGGATTCACCAGCAGTACCACTCACTAAGCATACATGTATTGCTTTAGCCTACAATGGGACACCACAGTTGACAACAAGGGACTACTTCACACCATATGCCATACTACTTTTTCTGCCTAGCAATTGCATACACATCGTTTGGTGGGATCACAGCTAGGACACAAACTACCATGACAGAAACAATTTCACACTAAGCTATCACACCTTTACAGACCTTGCACACATTCACCAACACATTCACCATCACACTCAGTCAACCTCACATAGCAATTATTGCACTAAGTACATGTGTGTGTGCATCGTGTCATAGGTAAGTAATACGCTATTGGCTCTAGGGCCTACAGCAGCCTAGCCATATGCTACCCTGGCCTTTGACACACATGTAATTTAATTTCACTTGCCTCTGTCAACCAGAGGCACAGAGGTGATTCCCAGGGTGTATTTCCTATCTCCCAGCCAATCATCAGGAGTATTTATGACAACTGCTAATGAGGAGCTTTGTTTGCTATTGATAGGTGGTTTGTTTCAGAGTATGGCATGTCTCTGAGATGGGAATCTATCCCTCCAGCATGTGCTGTTTAGTGAGCTGACAAGGTTTAGGGCCCTAGAGCATGTATCTCAGAGGGATTGTAATATGTTTACGTGGAGGATGTCCAACAGCTATGGGTGTGACATAGCTCTGCATGTTAGGCAGAGGTCACCTCTGGGTAGGCGGTATGTAACACAGTCTAGCTGTGGTTTTGTGAGTCAGTCTGCATAGGGCATCTGTTTGAGGCCGGTATTACACTTTGTGAGGTATGTCTGTGGCCTTTCCAGTTGCTGTAGTGGTCATGTGAGGTACATACCACATGGGGCATTGTATTCTATAATGGGTTTTAAGTGTGATGAGTAGAGGGGAACACTGACCTATATTTCCTTAGATGACACACCTTTTGTGATGACATGTACCATGTAGACAGATTACATGACTAGTGTGGCACTGTGATTATCAAAGGGGAGGCTACTGTCCACCTGTGTCCCATGTTCCCTTATCACACCTTCGGTGTTAGGTAGACTACCACCTATGTGGTAGTTAATGGGTACAGTGTTTTGGCAAGAAGGGATGGCACTGCAGTGTCAACACTGAGCTTCAGTCCATGTCTTGGTCACCAGGCACCTGTCGCAGCAAGTATGACCCCGTGTCTCTCTCTCTCTCTATATATATTTATATATATATATATATATATATATATATATATATATATATATATATATTTATATATCTATATATATATATATATATCTATATATATATATATATATATATATATATATATATATATATATATATATATATATATATATACACACACACACACACATACATACACACATACATATAAACATCCATTGCTGTACATATAGATGTACATATAGGCACATATACAGTCCACTTTTCATGGTGGGAATATCAATTATGCGACAGTTGTGAGATATACAGTTATGTAATAATATTGCACAGCGTTGTGCAGAATGCATTGAAGGTGTCCTCAGCCCATATAGCTTTAGCAGGCCTCACTGGCTGCAACACTGCAAAACTGACAAATCATACCCACAGCGTTTAACCACCACATGTCATATACCAGTACTGCATGTTGTTTTCTTTGCCACACACTACAACCTACATAGAAATATGCACATAACAACCTTCAACAACACACACACACACACATATATATATATATATATATATATATATATATATATATATATATATATTTATATATTTATTTATATATATATACACCCTTCACAAACAGTTGCAGTATGTCCCTTGCCCTATGCACATGTACAGATACATATAGATACGTACTGCTGCCACATATGGATGAGTCACAGTATACAGAGTACTCTTCAAAAACATCTATTACATGCCAGCAAATACATATGTGTTACATACCTTTCCTTTGTATTTCTCTGTTCTATCTGTTTTTAAAGGAAATAATTTTTTTGGGGGGGGTTTCTCTGTCTGTTGATGTTGCTCTTTCTTTTTCTGTGTCTGTCTGTTTCTGTCTCTTTGTCTTTGTCTGTGTCTCTGTCTCTCTCTCACTCTTGCTCTCTCTCTCCCTGTTGCTGCAATGATATTATTGCATGTGTGGACAGCAAGTACAGCCAGCTTTTCTAGGTATCTGCACATGTGCATGTGATGGCCTCTGCAGCAATTGGTGCCCACCATTTAGTAATTGCATGCAGCCTGTGTGTGGTAATTGCAGTACTCACTGTCATAGCAGCCCACTGCTATAAAATGCTAAGTTACGTAGGCGTAGCCTTTTCAGCATTCCAAAGTGGGGCCCATGCTTGTTTGCTGTGGACACCGTTGTGTCAGTCAGAAGGTTGGTATACTTTTTATATCTGAAGCTAGGGTTGAAGCCAGTGATTTGCATGTTGTACTCAAACCTGAATGTTGCTGCTTCTAGTACACACTTGTCAGTGTAGAATTTTACTCACCCTTCCAAATGCTAACACAAGATACATCGGAGTATGTACTTTCTTTTCTAATTAGACAATTAACTGCCATATAAAAGTAGTTATTGCAATGTATTCTTCTGGCACATGAGCTGTTTGTAAACTACTATACTGTAAATATTAATTTACTCACTTCTGAACAAACTACTGGACAAATTTCATTACTGAGTATGCCTACCTACATCCTTGGTAGAGCCTGAATACATAGGTATATTCTTCTTTTGGGTAGGGGTGCAGAAGTACAGAGAGCATTATTTATTATTGCGTGATGTTTATCTTGCTGAACATACAGGGTTGCTGTGTACCTGTTAGTCTATCAAGGCAAGTATTCTCTCTGCATAGCTCCCACCTGTGGACATATCCAGATGGTAGCCAGAGGTTAGCCTATTATTCTTTGTCTCTGCACCACACCGGTCTTTTCAGCACTGGAACAATGGCATTGTCACAGTTGGTTGCTACCAGTACATGGCTACATCCTTTGATATTTCTGTGTTGTACTCCTACATAAGGGTATGCTTGTGGGACTCCTTCCAAAGCTATTTGCAGAGTGTGTAACAGCAGAAAAGCTGATATGCCTGTGTGTTTCTGCCTCTGCCAGGCCTCTTATACACTCAGGTATATATTTGAACAGCCTCAGGGAAAGGCACATATAAGTGAGGTACACCTGTAATATATTACAGACATTAAGTTGAGACTGTGAGAGAATCAGAGCATATGTATTAATACACCTTTTCTGATGTGCAAGCAGTGTCTACTCTTACTTATTGACATTATTCATTAAGTGTAATTCCCCACTTTTCTGCCTAACATCAGTACTTTTCAGAGGGATTCAGAGGGACACAGCTAACATTTGTTTACGAATCAGGGACATCCCTGACAAGCAGTCACAGTTGGGAAGTATGGCCTCTGCCCTATTCAAATATGCCAGTGTTTATCCTGCTCTGATACTGTGTGGGGTTTGTAAAGTGCTACTGTAACATTATTTCCTGCTAGAATGGCTGGTTCTCTTTTCACAGTCATGTCATGCAATTCCACAACAACTGCTGGTAGAGATCCACAGAACAAGATTTGTGTTATGGCATTCCTATTTTCCATTTACATTCACTCATTGTAATGCATGATATATTTATTATAGCACCAACTTGTTGTATGTCTACTGTGGCTTAGTGGCACTTCACGCAGTGTAGTGTGTCCAAGGTCCGGGGTTCGAGACTGACAGAGGTGTTTTATTTTGCTGTTCAGAAGAAAAAGGGCCCTGCCATGCAGAGTGACTAAGGCAATTTTAAGCAGTTGTAAGCGGGTTTGCGCAGGTTTGCGAGACACTTAGCAATGCTTAGCTAAACGCACACAAGTGCACACACCCGCTAACTACTGCTTAAAAGTGCTTACTCCCGCTAACCCCCGTGCTAATTTCTTTGAAAGAAAAGAAAATGGGGAGATAGGAAAGTGGTGAAAAAGGGGGCACAAAGAGGGAAAGACAGTAGGGAAACCAGCTCGGGATGTGCAGGATGGGTGTAGGGATGGTCCATAGCTGCCAATTTCTTTACCAGCAACAGCTGTGCATATGTTAGAAATTTGGAGTGAAATTTGAAACTTTCCACCCCTGAGAGAGGGGTGAGGACAACAAAGTATGTTGCACTGCCAATTATAATTATCAGTTTACATGTCCAGTGGACATGTGTGCGGAATGGGCAGCTATGTATGGGGCGTAATTTTTTTGTGGGAACAGATTGCCCTTTTTTTTTGTTTTTTCAGGTGAGAGTGGAATGTGAGGTAAAGGAAGTAGGTATATTTGGGGAGGTAGGTTGGGGAGGTAAACAGACAAGACAAACAAGTCGCATACAGGGGCGGAATATGACACATGTGGTGGGTGAACACAATTGACGGGGACGGATGTTTGGATATTGCAAGCCCATAAGCCCACAGATGGCAACAGTGGAACTGAGATCCCCACCCATGGGCAGTCCCCACTGCACCTTCTCAGCCCAGAGGGGGGCTGTGCTGGGGGCTGAGTAGGAGGGGCAGGCTCACCCGTGAGTCGCGCCACTCTTGCCTCGAGTTGGAGTAGAGGATCAGTGACTGAACGCTTGATCTCCCTATGCACCACAGCTTGGACCATTCGGAGGGTGATAGGTGGCCATCCTCTGGCCACACTTGCATGGGGGGTAAGCCCCATCCCCTGCAGCACTTCCACCTGAAGGTGGCACAGGGCCACTGGAAGAGGAGGTCCCAGGCTGGGCACCGGACATGCTGGTGCCAGGTGCCATTGCCATCTGAGGTGGGAGAGGAGGGTCCGCTGGTACCGGGCTTCCCATACTTTCTATGTTTAGCAGGATTTAATGACAATATGGATTAGTAACAGACAACAGCATTCCAAATTAGTTATAACAGCATGCCGTAGTATTCCCATTAACCCAACACACAAGAATTCCAACAGTTGAACAGCAAGCATAGCACATGCATATTTAGAACAACAGTGGACATTCCAACAGCATGCAGGTTTGATTGGTGGCAACAGGCCACCAAGATTGCGGTATGTGAACAGGGCACATGCATCAAAGTACATGCAGATATTTATAAACCAATAGGACATATGTCCCAACAAAGTTTTTCAGATTACACATACCCATTTAGGTGTGGAATGGCATTATTTATGACCATGAAGTAGGGTGTAAAAAGATCAATCCATTAACAACTTATATATACTTATAACTTTACTCTACATTCCTACTGACTGCAGGTATATATCCCCTACATGTACTATTACACTAGGCAGTGTCCATTAAATTGTGAAATGGGTTTTGATAGTTGTTTATATACCTGACCTGTATCTGACATACACACTGTTCAAGATGCAGATGTTACTGCTACGTATTTATATATTTCATTTATATTCATATATCTACATATCTGGCTGTCTTCAGGTGGCATTATCAGCTACATTTAAACAGACCCCTACATTTCTAGCAGCTCACTGAAATTTCTGGGGAACACAATCACAAGCTACTCATGTGCCAGATTAAACTGTACATGCTAGCCATGAACCAACAGCTGAGGACTGTATATATGCTTAAGAGCTACTGACATTCCCTTCATCCACTTTATATGGACCTACCCAAGTGTGGATTGACAGCACTTAATACAACTGTACTATTTCCATAATGCAAGGGTACAACAACATATCTAAGAAAGTGACACGGACACAGTCCAGGAATTATACCTTTATTAATTACATTACACACTTTTGCAGTGGCTCTCTCATTCATTTCATATTTTGGTGCATGCAGAATACTTTTATTCCAGACTTATTATACCTTTATTAATGGGTTACAACACTTTTTCTTGCTCTCTCACTTATTTTATATTACAATACATGCAGAGACTTTATTCAAGACTTATTAGACCTTTATTAATGGGTTACAACACTCTTTTTCAGGCTCTCTCACTTATTTTATATAATAATACATGCAGAATAATTACTAACCTTCTTGGTGGCACAGCCTTAGCAGCCTATCTGCATAGGCTTGCCGATTCGCAGCATGGACACCTGCAAATGTGAAGTAAATGAAGGAATATTGAGACATACCTATCCGTTATATGGACTACAATAGCATTTCTTACATACTTCATTCCATGGCTACCTACTCAGTAGTGGGGCATCTTGCATGTCACTGGCCTCCTGTATCCATCGGTTCAGTTGGTCCTGCTTCCATCTCTTCAGGTCTGCAGGGTGGTGATGGACCTGCTCACCAGTCCGAGGGATGCCTGTGGCACTGGTGAGATCATGAGCTAACCGGTTCCAAGCCTCCGATTTGTACTCCGTCCCTTGAAACTGGCCCTGCAGGAGTCTTGACTCATGATGGTGGACAAGGAGCCAAACCATGTATTTTGACTCCTCGATGCCCCACCGTTGTGCTTGAAAGCGAGTACCCTCTCCAGCACCGGCCATTCTGACTGCAGATGGGAGCTACAACCAGTTATGGAGAGTATTCCCACCTATGGAGCTTAAATATGCCTCATTTCCCGCACTTATTTGTGATTGGCCTTTTTTGAAAATTCTCAGCTAACAGCAAACCTGCTTAGCAATGGTTCCATTTATAAGTATATGTATGTTAACAGTGCATGTGTATGCTAAGCTGTCATGGCTTAGTGGTTCAGTACTTTGATTATGGTGCACAGTGTACTGGGTTCGAGCCTTGTCATTGCTTTTTATTTTACTACTGTCCAGACAGGCTAGGAGGTGTGGCTGTGTTTAGGTGGCTTTGCTCAACTTTGCTCTGCGTTGCTCCACGTTGCCCGACGTTGCCCGATGGTACGCTGGTTAGCGTGGTGCGCAGCTCCATGCAAACCTATTGCGCTAGGTAAAGCGCTGCTTAGCTACGGGCAACTATATTGCACTGGGTACAACACTGCTTAGCTATTGGCAATTATATGTCAATATCCTTAATGCTGCTCACCTTCTTATATTTATATATATACATTCTGTTCACTAATACATAAGCCATTTCAATGCTTTTTACTAAAATTTCATTCATATATGTCAGGAATTATTTTATATACTAATTTAAAACATAAAATAGAAAGGGGAGTGGTGGGACTAGAACCTAGAATGCCTCCTCTTTGTGCGAAGGCCCTACCACTACACTATTGCTATTTCTTAATTTACATAAACATTTCTTATTATGCTCTTCGATGTCAAAATTGCTAACTGTAGCTAAGCAATGGGCACACCTGCGCAAACACGCGCAGACACGGGCAGCTATATCGGGAATTATAAAAAAAAAAATTAAGTTTACATTTTACAATTACAAAGGGGTATATTATGTGGGGATGTGTAGTGTTTGCTATGTGTACATTTCAGCGGACTCGCTCATTGCACTTGGCATTTTCACATTTATATAGTTGCAGGGGCGTGGATATTTGGACTGCTCAGCAGTCCGACACGCCCCCTGCAGTTCTACATGCTCCGTGTTAGCCTTCCAGTTGAGTCAGCGCGCCCTCATGAATATGCATGGTGTGCTGACGTCTTCCTGTTACACTGCCATTTCCGTGTAAGACTTATTTAGTCTTACACAGAGGATTAGTGAATCCCTGCCAGTGTCTTGAAAATACACCATAATATACAAAATAAAAGACAGAGATAAAGCAGTACAAATTACAAGAAAGCAAAACAATGCAAAACAAAGTAATCATTCTCTCACAGCAGTCTATAGCAAAGATTCACTATTAGGACTTATACTGTAAAAGTCAGACCTGATACAATCAGGTTCAGAGCTTTAGCCGAGTTGTAGAATTCATCTAGTGTGATTGAATTAAGGCATGTCTTAGCAATGATTAATGTCTTGGACAAGTTTGTATCACATCTCTTGACTATGCTACATCTCTAAATGGATTACTTAAAGAAACATATGCTCAAGTCCAAGCATTTATCAAAGCAATACAAATGCTAACAATAGCTTCAGTGTTAGAATACTGTATTGTCACTAAACTGATAATAATGATGGCAGATGCCAGTAAATATGGCCAAGGTGCCGTGTTACCCCAGGGAGATGAGCATGCATTACGTCCTGTTGCCTACTGCTTCAGAAAGTTAATCAAAATAGAATGATTTACATGTGTGTGTGTAAATGAGAGATTCTCCAGGTACCTAATAGGGGTTAAATACTTCCAACTCCAGACTAACCATAAATCATAAGTTCTATTAAATAATTCCTATAGTATTGACAAAGTATCATGCAGATGACAAAGACCCTTAATAAGATGGTTCAATGCAGGAACATCATATCTGAAAAAGAGTTAGTTGTTGCAAATGTGCTATCCAGATATCCTGTATATGACCGACCAATCTATAACTAATACCAAAGAAGACAATGCCATTTATGTGCAGAGCATAATGAAGACAAAATCCGCGATTACCCCAAAAATACAAAATTTTAAGCAAACTGCTCAAATGATTGAGAGTTGCAAACTGTTATTCAATACATATAAAATGGATGGCCAAAACCTTGCACATAAACTAAACATCTCATGCATGAGTCCAAACACAACTAATGGAGCATGGTGACTTGTTATTATGTCAAGAAAGGATTGTAGTATCCTAATAACGATGAGCTGAAGTTATATGTCAAATAAATAGAGGTTACAAAGGCCTCACAAAAATGCCAGCATGGTTGCACTACATTCACCATGACACTGCTAATGTAGTGTTCAGATGTAATTTTCTCTTTGCGCATAAATGACCTCAAAACAGACAGTCACTGTTGTCAACACCCTTACTGCAATGTCCCAGGCAAAATTCAACTGATAAACTAGGAATTCAGACAGGTGAATAAACAAATACCTTTTGCAGTGCTTGTAAAGAGCAACTTCAGCCAGTAGTCAGAGAAACAAAACTATTACAAAAGTTGAGGGCTTTCATTCCTACCCCTTTCAGAACATCATCAGAACCAATAAAACTTTGATAAAAACATGTTAAAATACAAATCAGTTAAAATCACATGAGCCATACGAGCCAATAAAAACAACCACATGATTACACACTAATTAATTTTACATACTGTTATAATGTTTTAAGTTTAAAACAGGGTTAATGGTACAAGCGACATTTAACCCTGGGTGGTCCGTGGCATTCAATCTGAGTGGCTGCCACTTCAGCACATATATATTCAGATGCTCATTTGTGATATAGCCCTGACGGTCATTTCTTATTTGTTAAATAACCATAAAACCAACATTTCTGTGAATTAAAGTCAGCTATATATTTATACAAAGCATTGGTATTTTTACCTTTTCCAATATCTAATGTGTGTTCGTATATGCATTCCTTAAACCTCCTAGAAGTCTTTTCTAAGTAAAAAGCCAGACAGAACAAACAGTGTGCCAAGTAAACAGTACTCTTTGAACAACAAGAAAAATGTCCTTTTGTCTTACAGGTTATGCTCATGAAAGAGAGGCTGTCCCCACAGGTAGTGTTGGAACATTGTGAACAGCAACCACACTTAACTGTTCCATGCTTCCATTTAGTTACATCACTTTGCACTATACTATTGGACTCCAAGACATTTTTAAAAGTTATGTACCTCCTCTATATAATGTGAGGTTTTCCTCAGTGTTATTTATAATGCTATGTGATGAAAATGGTTTCCAGGTCTTGTTACTACATCCTGCTATAGCACTGCTTTCTAGAGTGTAGGTGGTAATGAACAACTTCCTACTGCTTGCAGGTGAAAAAAAAATGCACTATTATTTTATGTCATTACTGTATTTTCTACAGCATTACTACAAAGAATAGGTGCATATATACCCATTTCTCTTTTCATTACCACCCCCTCTCTAATTTCATTTAAAATTCAGCAGGGTAGTCTCTGTTTAAGAACATTATAAAATGTCACATTCACTATGAAATACATCAGGTTTGGAAATCATCCTAGCAAGCCATACTAATTGTCCTTTCACTATCACCTTTTGTTTTTTTCGGTGCCTACGATGCCAGCTAGAGAAATGGAGTTAGGAATTTGAAAAAGTGGGTTTACAAAATATAGTAGAACTATACCTATTGTTAACCATATCCTTCATCACCTCCACATTGAGAAATGCTATATTATTCTCATCAACTGTGGAAGAAAAATGTAAACGTTCCAGTGTTATTTTTGTATAATAAAATTTCTCATTGTTTATCTGAGATATCAGTTCACAAGATGAATATGTCATCCAGGAATCATGTGTAAATTGTCCAGCTATTAGTATATTCACTGCTAAAAATGCATCGATCTTCCCACGCTGCCATCACATAATTTGCAAACATGGGGGCACAAGCTGCCCCCATGGCCACCCCAGTGGTTTGCCTTAAATACTGGCCTTCAAAAAATAAATATTCTTTAGTACTGTGTCCATTAATGCCACCACAGCATTGATTTTATCTGTGTGCAGGTCTGTGTGTTTAAATAATTGCTTCTCAAACCAATAAAGACCCACATCAAGTGGGATGACAGAGAGCAAACTATAGACATCGATTCTCACAAACATGGCATTAGGTTGAAATGCTACATTTTTTAACAAACTTAAAAAGTGCCACAAATTCTTGCAAATCTGTGCAATGTTACTTAATTCACTCTTTAATCTATAATCTAACAACTTTGCTATGAAAAATGTTTTGGAGCATGTTGCATTCACTATGGGCTGAAAAGGAAGATGTACTAAACTCTTATGTATTTTAGGTATGCCAAAAATACTGGCTATAGCTGGCTTATTACACATATAGTCAAAATCATTAAAATTCAGCTGCTAACATGAGTATAAAGACAAAAACTGCCTCATAGTTGTAAACTATTACATTTAAGACATAGAAATAATACATCTGTCAGCTACAATGAGGCAACAGATTGTAGCCAGGTTCAAAACTATGTTCATGAGATGTGTATTACCTATTACACTAGTTACTGTCAGTAATACATAGTTTATGTTAAATCAGTTTCAGCAGTTTGTTGATGACTATAATTTCACTAATACTATGTCAGGATCTCATCTTTAATCAAATGATGAAGATGATGAAGCAGTTCAAATAACTAATAAAATATTGAAACAAACAAATCATCATAAAGCTCTCATGTTATATTGAAATGTTCCCCCACATCTCTTGTGTTAGCCTGAGCTACTCCACACAGCCTTCATGTTATCCTGACCTACTCCACATAATGCTACATAGGTAAGCCCTTCACAGCTAAAACGTGATAGACAAATATGGTCTGACACATCAATGTTAGAGTCAAAACTTGCAACTAAAACTATTGAGTACAACACAATTAAACAAAATGACTAAAAATACATCAAATTTCATATAGAAGGTTCTATAACAGATGTTATTTTAGATATACTCTACCCGTCCTTCAGCCAGGCCAGTCTATATGCTTGAAACTTATGAGACAGAAAATTGAAGCCCATAATGTGCTATAGTACAGAAAACAAATGAATGGATATTTTACACTGAGCACACTGAAGATGGTACCATAGAACCATAGCTAGGCAACATTGTAGGCATGTCCTAACAGTTCTTGATAAGTCTCAACCTGTTGGCAGCATTCCAGATTGGAAGTTTCATGAGTCTGAACTAAGAATACCCAGACCACCATCTAACAACATTGTTCCTACATCTTCAAATATGCTACTTCAACTGAACATTCAAGGCAAATGTGCTGTCCAGCCAAAGCAAATGAGTGCGATTTCTGATGAGTTTGACACTGCTTTACCTAATGATTACAAACATATCAAAGTTACCTTTGCTTTTCTCACAGTTTTCCTTCCATAGGTATCTGTCTTATTTACAATTCCAGTTTTTGTGCTACAGGTATGGCATAAGTAGATGTAAGGTCAAAGTTCTGAATCAATGGCAAACTTGTGATCGTATAAGTGTAAATAACTATGTGGCTGTTCCGGTCTATATTACATGTTCGAAGCGTCAGTTCAGCGAATGGCATTTTACATTGAAAATGCCATTCAGCGAACTGATAGTGAGATTGCGGTACAGTGAAGATCGGAAAATTTGCCCTTTCCTCACCCTAGTGTTATCTTGGAGTTGGTATATATTATTAGTGGGGGGAGCGAGTTAGATGAACAGCATTTTCGATCTAAAAGCCATTCGCTGAACTGACTTTTCATGGTTGTAATATAGACCCTAGCCGTTCAACTTTTTTAGTAAATTGATCCTGTTAGTTATGTTTTCCTAAAGTTCTGTTCAATATATAGAGAAGGTTATGATTGGGTCTCTGATTGCAACTATATTATTATGTGTTCAAGACATGGATGCCAAGAGAATCTGATTTGATTTGTCAGAATCGGTCCAGAACCTATGAACCAGAGTGTTAAATGTGTGCACCATTGTTCTTTTTAATTTCAAAGAGAGAAGTTTCTCTCTTTATCTCTCTCACTGTCTCTCAGCCTTGAGTGGGGATGATAGGTGAAGTAATGCTGCTAAAGTCATTCTGTAGGTGAAAATGTACCTTGGGAATTGCCGCTTTAAAACTATTGCATAGAACTGCCATTTTAAGAGTGTATATATCTCATGATGCATTGAATTTTGAGCCTGTAATCAGTATGTTCCAGAAAACTAAAATATTAATGGTGATTCTACTAAGTTGCCATCTTATACCAAATAAAATGTTTTTTTTTTTCTGTTTGATTCAAATGCTAGTAACTGGTAATGCTTCTGACTTTGCCTTTGACAGTTATCAAGTAATTGTCACTGCATATCATGATATACAAAATGAGGTTTGGAACAGACCATTTTGTCCAGGAACATCTTCAAGGTGAGAATGGTTTTGCTGCATGTTTAAATGGTAGTCCTGATCACTTGGGTGGTGCACATTGAGGTCATAAATGGAGTGCTGAGTGAGTAACAGTAAATGCCCTGATGGAATGGACTTGGAAGGGAATGGTTTTGTTTTGTGGATGTTTTGAGTGCTGGAGAGGCTTTAGGGTAGTAGGTAATTTTATTCAATGGTCATTAAGGCACATTACAGTTCTTTGGTATGGTTAATAGTTGGGGCAGTGGTGATTTCTTGCAGATGCAAGACATGTTTATTTTGGCCAGTTTGAGTGGGTTACTTTGGTAGGGTTAATAGGTGGGGTAGTTTATCAATTTTGTTGCTTGTGGCTTAATTCTTTTGATAAGCCCTTGTGGCAGATGGATAGAGTGGATTATAGGGATTTGTATTTTGATTATATTTTTATAGGTGTGGGGTTTGGGGGTGTATTTATAGCATTTGTTATGGCTGTGGTTAGTCATTACGGAAAGGTAAGGGCCAGAAAGGGCAAGGACGGTTCTTAGGTGCTACTCTTGTAATGGATAGTTGGAGGGATGACAGGAAGGTTCTTGATCTATGATAGGGCTGCTGTTAAGGTTAGTTGGCGATTGCCCTTGTCTGGTTTTAGGGGGCATTGGGTTAACATCAGGGAGGGACTAAGGGTTTACTTTCAGTTGTTTGGTCTGTTTGTCATTTTGGCTATGCAGGTGATAAGGTTTATAAGCCTGAGGATTGAGTCAGTGGCTTGTGTGAGGGAGGATGATTGAGGGGACATGGAGCATTTATTTTACTTTTGGTGTTTGTGTTAGCTGGTGTACAAGGTTCATTGGGGTTGTTGGGGGATTATGATTTGTTTCCAGTTGCCAATATGGAACTTACAGGGCTGATGGTGGTTGGGCTGCCAACAATGGCATGATGGTTGTTTAATTATTTCATGTTATAAAGGCTAGTTGTTTTAATGTCTGCATTGATATTGCACCTGCGTTAAAGAGATCTCATTGATATGATGGTATGCAATTGGGTTTAATAATGGAATAGTATGGGTTGTATTGTTGAGTTGCTAGAATGCCATGATGACTGTTGAGCTGTTTTATTGCTTATAAGAGATAGTGTGATGGCGGGAGTGCTAGACACTGAGATTTTAATGATACTATTTTGGTTGGTAGTCATGGGGAGTCATTAGAATTGTTATTGCTCTGGCATTAAGGAGAGCTCATTTTGTTATTACTGGATTGGGTGGGAAATGGGGTTGGAATGTGGCATAATGGCATGTAGACTCTGCATGTTTTTTTATAATGCCCTTGAAGTAATTGCAGAGTTGCCATTGGTCATGAAGTGAGGATTATTTAGCTCATGTGCAGTGCAATGCTAGGTTATCTTAGCATAGGTGATGGGTCAGTGTTTTGTTTTCAGTTGTTTCGGTAACTGTTTATTTTATTGTAATAAGGTTTTAGTAGTTCGTTAGTGGGGACAGGGTACACCGAATGATGTTTGGCTGGATGCTGTAATGGTGTTTAGTTTGTTGGAAGTGTGCCACAGAGAGGGGGAATAGTCTGGTCAGGCTGGTGGGCGGAGAAGAGGGGCAGGCTTGCCCTCTTCTGTTACCCCTCTGGTGCTGGATGGTCAATTCAATAAGTTTGAAAGGGAAAGTGAGTGGTTATGCTGTTTGAGTATATAAGCAAGTGGGTGAAGCTGCTTATTGGATTGATGGTATAATGCAATAAATGGTAATGAAAGTGAGTGGGTATGCTGCTTCATAAGTAAGTGAGTCGAGGTATGGACACTGCTTACAGATCAGGATGAGCAGGTTTACGTAGTTCTGTCCTAACATAATTTTACGTGGATGTTATTTCACCTGTATCATGTTTGGTTGAAATGAATGAAAACTGATTAACATTTATGTTTATGAAAATTTAATAAAGGTCATGAAATGTCATTCAGTGTAATGTGTTTTTTGAAGGGGACCTGGACAAATGAGGTTTGGAACAGACCATTTTGTCCACGGACATCTTTAAGGTGGGGGGGGTTAGTTAGAGTAGTAGGATTTAGGAAGATAGGGGGAGGATAGGGTTAAATAGGGATGGGTGAGGTTTGGGAGGAAGTGAGACAGGGGTAGGGAGGGGCTTAAAGGATGTTAGGCAAGTGTAACTGGAATAGGAGTCACATTTTGGCATGAACTTGCTACCCACCCTCCCTCCCTCTTTTATTAGTGGGGATATGGTTTTGTTTACTTTGGACAGGGTGGAGAAAAGGGGCAGGCTTGCCCTCTTCTGTTCCCCCTCTGGTGCTGGATGGTCAATTCAATAAGTTTGAAAAGGAAAGTGAGCAGTTACACTGTTTGAGTAGATAAGCAAGCGGGTGAAGCTGCTTATTGGATTGATGCTATAATGCAATAAATGGTAATGAAAGTGAGTGGGTACGCTGCTTGATAAGTACAGATAAATGGTAACGGAAGTTAGCGGGTACGCTGCTTCATAAGTAGGTGAGTGGAGGTATGGACGCTGCTTACTGATCAGGATAAGCAGGTTTATGCTGTCCTGTCATAAGATAATGTTACATGGATGTTATTTCACCTGTATCATGTTGGGTTGAAATGAATGAATATTGATTAACATTTATGTTTATGGAAATTTAATAAAGGTCATCAAATGTCATTCAGTGTAATGTGTTTCTTGAAGGGGACCTGGACAAATGGAATTTAACTACAAACAGCATAACTAAATAAAAATAATTCTACACATTTTGAACAAAAGCTATTCAGAAGTATACCCAAATGAGTTGCTAAATTAATGTAAAATCTACAAGACAGAAACAGGACAGTATAAGAACAGTAATTAAAAAAAAGGTAAGAAAATGCATAGTAAATGTCTTTCCTTTTTTTTCCACACAAAAATAACAATTGATGAAGAATGTAAACTCCAAAGCACACACTGCTATCCATAGAATGGTACTAAGAGTTTCTTAAGGATATACAAGTGGCAAAACAAAAGTAATGTAATTAAAGTAGTAGATGAAAGTGAGTGGAATTAAGAGCATTCTTTATCCAGACATCCTTTAACTTGGCACTCTATAAAACCAAAAGTGGCAGTTGTACTGAGTAGGTGCTAATTAGTTAGTAAGAGCAGTAACTAAGATACATGAGAACAATTACAAACACAAAAATCCTACAGTATAATGCAATTAATCATTCGCGGAAATAAAAGAGATTTAATAAGAGCACTACTGGATGTTTCACATAATCAATTACAAAGAGTGGAAAAGAGGATGCAAACTGTTTCTGAATAAGGAATTCTGAAATTAAATGTGTTTTTTTGTTAACGTGTCCTTAATAAAGTTTAAAGACATGAGCAAAATAAAGAAATGTATCCAAGAAAATGACAAAATACTATATGATCTTCCGTTCAGTAAATGGATGTTCATACAAAGTATAATATTGTAACATAGCTGTTCATATAGAGTTTGTCACACAGTCATACTACAGTGCTGTATGCTACCTTTTGCAATTTTAAATCTCTATAAACCATATCAGAAAATAATAGTTCTTTTATTTGTTTTGCAATTATCCTAATTTTGGCAATGTTAAAGAAAGGTATCTTTCTCCTTAATGTTTCCTGTTTTGCTTAGCCAAATGATTAAGGAAACTGCATTTATAAAAATGTACTATTATAAACATTTGTAACATAAATTAACCATACCTTGAAAAAGTGTTTTTAAGTCATTGCTTCATAACTCTCTGCTATTTCATAATACCAAAAATATAGACAGATGTTTAGTCTTGTTGTTTCGCAAGTAATTTTGTGAAATTATTCTTATTCATTTTTCTCATGAATAGTTGCCACACAAAGGAATTCTATGAATTTTCCTTACTGTTGCCTTGTTTGAAAGGCATGTTGTTGATTATATTTATATATATATAAATATATATATATATATATATATAGATATATATATATATAGATATATATATATAGATATATATGGGTCTACTTCAAAACATTGAAATTTCATAACATTGAAATTCAAAACATCGAGACCAAAACATCGAAATTCCAAAACACTGAAAATTCAAACAATAAAAACTCAGAACATTGGAAGTGTGCTTCATGACACTGAAAACTACAATGCACATGTATATAACATCCCCTCCATCTACAACAACACCTAACTAACACACTTTCTGCTACTTTTCTGCAGGGGGGAAAGCCCTTGTACACCCCCATGTGGGTGCTCTGCTCCCCACACACCCAAATTAAATATACCAACTCCAAGATCGCACTACAGTGGAAAAAATTGAATTTCCTAACCTCACTGTATTACGATCATCATACAATGAGGTGAGGAAATTAACTTTTTTCAACTCTAGTGTGATCTTGGAGTTGGTATATTTAATTTACGGGAGGGATGTTGGGGACACAGCTGCATGTGGGCTTGCCCCCCTGCAAAAACATAGTAGAAAGTGTAAAAATCCAAAATAACAGGTACTGCAAACCAAAGTCAGAAGATAACATAAAAATACTTTTTAATGTGTTAAAAAATATAAAAAATGTGTGCTAATAAAATTGCACGTATATATGTTTATATATATATTTGTGTGTGTTTGTTATATTTATATATATTTAACAAGGTGCCTGACTTATCTAAAAATCCTATTCTTTAAAACTGGTTTTATACAGATCCTGTCATTTAAACCCTTTCCTAAGTTACCCCTCATTCTAATAATCAATTTTAATTCCAGATTCTCTACCTTATTTTCTATGTCACCACCCCAGGCATCATCATATATAACTTGTAAGACCTTAAACTTAAATGTGTGTTCAATACCACAGGATCTATATTATATCCTCGAATGCTTAAAAAAGTGAACGCTGATTGATCAAACTTATTTTCACGAAACTGCAAAATATCGAAGCAGCAGAAACTCAAATTTTTTCCTAGGGAAAGAATTCAGTTGTCCGTTTCTGTTGCTTCAGTATTTTCAGTGTTATGGTGGAAAGTTACCGGTCGGATTCAGGTAAGTGTGCGATTATGTGGATGTGAGTGTTAGGGTGATTTAGGTGAGTTAGGGTTAGGGCGCGGGTTAGGTGTGTGTGCGATTGAGTGGACATGAGGGTTAGGGTGGATTTAAGTGAGTTAGGGTTAGGGAGCGAGTGAGGTGAGTGTGCAATAGTGATGGATCTTAGGGTTAGGGTTTGGGTTAAGGTAAGTGGGTGGTTAGTGGTGTGTGCATAGTTTAGTGTAGGGTTAGGTATCAGATTTTAGGTGTATGTGTGTGGATTTCTGTTTGTTTGGTGTGCTTGTGTTGTGTGTATGTGTTTTGGATCAGCGATTTTTTTTTCCCTGGGAAAAAAATCGCTGATCTGACAGTTCGAGATTGCAAGCTTTCGCTTAAATTAGGTCGATCAATCAGCATTCGCTTTTTTAAGAGTTCAATGATATAATATAGACCCAATACCACATATAGATACATGTTTGGCTAGAGCATTACTATGTATTGAGTTATTGATACTATAAATATGCTCACAGATTCTATCTCTTAGACTACGGCCTGCAGAAAGTGTGTTTGTTAGTTAGGTGTTGTTATAGGTTGAGTGGATCTTATTTACATGTGCAATGTAGTTTTCAATGGTATAAAGATAAGTTTCAATTTTCCAAAGTTTCATTGTTTTGGGCTTTTAGTGTTTTGAATTTTTGATGTTATAGTCTCACTGTTATGAATTTCAATGTTATGAGATTTCAATGTTTTGAAGTAGACCTACATATATATATATATATATATATATATATATATATATATATATATATTAATATATTTCGTGTTATAATGCTTTTAATATTACTTAGCACCTAATTCAATACTTGGAAAGAAGTTGGTATGCTGTGTTTATCTCAGACTAAAGATATATGAACTACTGATAATATTTTATATTCATAGCTGGAACCCAGAAAACTTACATGAAAAGATGTTTCAGCAATGCCCATACAATGTATTTAAGTCTGCAAATTATGTGGTTTTCAAACATCTGTCCAGAGATGTTGAAATGAATTAGTCTCCTACAGTAATGCACTGCACATTTACCACCGACCTTAGGGCCTTCTAGGCAAGTTGGAAAAAGAAGCAGATTGCCAGGCATTTATTCCATAACACGTATCAGCCATGCACACACACACACACACACACACACACACACACACACACACACACACACGCATAAACATGCACACACACACACACACACACACACACACACACACACACACACACACACACACACACACACACACATGCACAAACATGCACACACACACACACACACACACACACACACACACACACACACACACACACACACACACACACGCACATGCACACGGACACACGCACACGCGCACACACATGCACACAGATATACACTTCATTCATTAGACAATGGACTAGGAAATGTGGAGAATCAGATGCGTTAGAATCAGATGCGTGTTTTGGCTGGTGGACATTGTTCAAAATATGGTGAGTCACAAGCTGTTCACCTGGTTCAATAATCTTCAGAATTAATATGGACCTTCTTTAAACACCACTAACAGTATAACAGGGTCAGATGAGCAGTCCTTAGTGTAGGATGTGGAATAAAGTCGAGTTCCCCTTTCCCTTCTTGATGGGAAACAGTACACAAAGGAGGAAGTATGACACTTTCAAAACATAGCATGTTATCACTGCATTATACACACAAAACATTGAGGTTACAAAGCACTTTACGGAAAGGAAAGTGAATTCCTTAACTCTTCCAAGGTTGCTGGTTCCTAAATAAGCAATTATAGGGTCTTAAAAAGTTTACATACTTCAAAGAAAATCTTATTTATCTTCAACCACTGATATTGCAAACCTGATGAAATTAGGTCAATTGTGTTATAATCAGAATGTGATCAGTCATAAAGAATCCATAGTAAATCTTTGTCACAAGTTTTAGTCATCTGGGTAGATGCAAAAATTATGGGACACCCTTACTGTATCCCTAAAGTTTTGCTATTGGGGTGTATAGTTTACAACATCAAATTCCATGATGTCTCTTGTGAAGTTTAGTTTCAACTCTGTATCAGTGAAGGGTCATTAGTTAAGCATAAATACACAGCAAAAGTTTGTAATAACCCTGAGGTAGTATCATTTCAAGACCTGTAAGCACACCTAGAAAACATTATAAAAGACATAAAATAGCATACATGGCTTTTTAGGTACATTGTGACAAGGTTTAATACATCACCAGTCTGGTAACAACTAAAATTACCTATAATTACCTATAATATATATAACTATATATTTCATAACAGTACATCTTGAGGTGCCCATGCTAATGCAGTGCATCTGCTGTTAGGGAGAACACTGGCTTCTTAGGTGTGGAAGCATTAGTGTTTGATTTACAGATGCAACGAGCTGGTAATTCAGGTTTCCTTACTGAAACCATACCTGCCTCCTGAATCACATTTTCTCAATGTTACCTAATTGATCAGCCCATTTTGCCAATAAGTGTGAGTGGTGAGCATTTAATGAATCTCAGGGAATGTTCCCTCTAGGTTTTGCATAAATTGATCATCCACAGAAGGCACTTCAATTTATAACTCTCAGCCTGATCATATCTTGTGCCTTTATTCACTGATGGTATTGAAATGTTCTTTATGATTTACCCAGCACCCAGCATAAGGGATGTTTAAGTAACTATGGTTTATCATTACCTTTATCAAGTTCAAAAATGATGTGTGGCTATTCTCTTTCCTTTTCTACCTTTTTAACATATGTTCATAAGTTTCAGATTACAAAGCAATTAGGTTTAACGACCCCCAACAAATGCAGCTTCATTTAATCTTTGCATGCATTTCGTATCTAATATGTAATTGTCAGCATATTTGCCTTGAAAGTTGTTAATATTAATCTCCTGTATTTATGCTTCTAAAATTGTGTAACTAGGATTAATCTAATCATTTTTTTTAATGAAAGATTACCCACAGCCCTAAAGGTTAAACACAAGCATCTACAGGTTATGCTACATAAATATATATTTTTTCATCTGTGATAATAAGTTTTTTTCATTTAGTTCCTGACTTTATAGCAGTATATTTCTGTAGAACTTTTTGTTGCTTCATACACATGCACACGCACTACACACACACACTTGTGGTTTATGTGTACACACACACACATATGTATATATCTATATAATCTACCTATCTCTCTCTCTCTCTATGTATATATATATATATATATATATATATATATATATATATATATATATATATATATATATACATAGCTATATACATGTGTGTGTGTGTGTGTGTGTGTGTGTGTGTGTGTGTGTATATATATATATATATATATATATATATATATATATATATATATATATATAGATATAGATATATATATATATATATATATATATATATATATATGTGTGTGTGTGTGTGTGTGTGTGTGTGTATTCATATGTGTATAGCAGCTTTGAGATTGCAAAACAGCCGGGGAAAGGGCAAATTCCTGCTATACTATAATCTTGCACAAACAGCAGCCAACATTAAGAAACTTCAGTCTCTTAGGCCAGCAAATCAAGGAAAACAGATCACTAACTCTTTTGAATGTTCAGTTTTAGGAACTGTAACTATAAAAATGTATATAGCTAGATAAATTGAAAGATAGCTATCTACAGATAGATAAAAAATAGATATTGATATCTATTTACCTATCTATGCACATATATACATTGTATTATTTGCTGACTGGTGTTGAATATATATATTTTTGATTTTCACATGAGCGGTCACATGTATTCTGACTTCACTATAAATGATGGTACATGGTTACTTCTATGAAATTTGTAATGGTAAAGCTCATATTGCATAAAATTGGGGTCCACTTAGTCCACCATCAATAAACAGACCTGTTTTACATTCAGTTTCTGTACTGGTGTCAGTGAGATTTGTTTTTTCTTATTTCTCCATGTACCTAGTTTTCCTGTGCAACAATTTGGTTGGATTCATTACTATATTGTGTTGTTATGAAATTTCTCTACACCTGCATGGGGATGGATAATATTTTGGCTCTAGTGTAGCAGTACACAGACTTGAGCACTTTCTTCTCAAGTCTTCGCTCAGACAAGGATGATTTCAGCAGGCTACCCATACCTAGAAGAAATAAGATACTGCAAGTCTCTAAGCAATATTCTTAAGGGTTGGAGAATGACCAGTTAATATGAATATCCATCAAGACTTTTCAGTACTGACCACTATCACCAAAAGGTGTGTTCTACAATTTGGTACTGCAAAACAATAAAACTTATCCAAAGCATATGATTCTGAAGGGCCCTAAAGTAATTTTAAAACTGTGTATTTCTACTGATAATAATGTTTTATATTAAAATGGAAATTGTATTATTGACTTTATGGTGAACTATTGCCAGTTTAAATGAACAGGTTCAACATAATGTAGAACTTGTGCAGAACTTTTATACTGATTCAGCTTTTGCTGAACTCGATACATGTTATCTTATGACCATACAAGACGCTGATAAGGAGTTAGAAGCTTACAAAAAAAAAAAAAAAAAAATCAAAGCAGGGCTCTAGAAACTGTCAAAATTATATGGCTTTTGCTTGGAATAAAACTGCAGCCAATGACATGTTCTTTTCCTCCTTAAAATAAAAACAAAGACAAAAAAAAACTTATTTTAATAATCTTTACAAATCTTCATTTGACTTGGGAAATATTTTGTCTTTCACTACAGAAAAGAATTATAAACAGACAGAACACCATTTTCTAACAAAAAGATGTAACTGGCTTCTTCTTATAGCATACCTTTAGATACAAATGGTGGGGGTCAAAAACACTTCCCTTAAAAATAAAATATAACACAAAAAACTACATACCATAATACACCACAAAACACTACAACACACAGCATAACAGAGATGTTTAACATTGCAACTGGGAATTAGTGGTTATTGTTTCTAATTTAATTTTAGATTTTCATCATTTTGAATGATAAAAGAAAGGAATTTCATATTTCCTTTCATTTTTGTTCCTATGTCAGAAATAATATTTCACCTAAAGGCATTTTCCAGAAGTCTAAATTTGAAATATTGGTTCAGTCAGAGACCCTATCATGGATTGATTCTTATTCTGATTTTATACAGATTAATTTTAGAAAGCCTTTCTTTACACCCCTACTATTGCTCCATTAAATTGCTAGAAAAATGTGTGATCAATGATTTCTATCATGGTCACAGGGGCATTTTCAGTTATTTTAACCATAAAATATCTTCATATGGTACCTTTCCTCTTAATTATTTGAAAAACAATTGATATCTAATTGTTCTAACAGCTGATAAATGGTTGCACAATTGTGTTGTGAGGTATCAAAGATGATAATAGTGAGGCTACATGCCACTTGTTGATTTATTTATTTTATCACAAATTAACATTTGATTATATAGCATTATTTGAGACACAAGTTGATAGCTTCCTAAGGGATCATTTTTCTAAAGGTGTCATTTTTTTGTCACTTATTACACAAATTGATGGTGGATATTCCTCCTGAACAGTACTTTCACTTATTACTTAAAACATATAAGTTAATTCAATCTACCAAAGGTGGGCAGATTTCCTCAAGAAAAGAGCCCACTGAGCCTCTTTCTGTCTCCTCTAGAAACAACCTTTTTTTGCCATGGTACAGCTTATATCAAACATTTTACTGAATTTCTTTAGCTGCTGAATAATAGTCATCAAGACAATAACTTACATGTACAATCTTAACAAATAGGCTCTGTACACTAACATTCCTCATGATATTAGTCGTTAAACTCTACAATATTCTTTTGAACAGTATGCTGTTTATATCCCTTTCCACAATGTATTCTGCTATTGCTGAAAGCAGTAATAGAAACATCTCTTTTATTTTGAGAGTGATTGTTATATTTAAATGCATGGTTTGGCAATCACTGTTACTTTTATGCCATATATTGAAGTATTTATGTTTATTTAAGTTCATAGGATTTTTTATGCTTACATTAATCATTTTAGTGCATATGGATCTTTGTAGGTAATACCTGGATGATTGCTTTTTATTCTGGACTGGTAATAAGTTCAAAGTGAAACAATTTATGGACTACTTGATTTCCATTACATTTATCTCTTTCCTTTACTCAAATGATTTATTTGTGAGAATTTTTTAGATGTAACTGTAACTAAATTAACTGTTTCTTTCTGAAATTGGTATGCCTTGCTGCTGTAGCATAGACTAAATTCAAACCTGCTGAATCTAGCTTTGTTTGTACAACTTGAGCACTAATACAGACCATCTTTCTTTGGAGAAGGTTCCCCTGCACCCTAGTGGCAGGAGTGTGCAGTTAGAACTTGTCGGATTAAAGACTGCTGGAACGGGGCTCAGTTTTTAGCTTTTTATTGGTTAATTGCTTAATTTGTTTAAATCAGTTTGCTCATTTGCTACTGTTATATTAAATTAAAAAAATGTATACACTTTATGCATCACCGCTTAACTAGGGTTAAACTATTCCCGGTGCCATAAAGTCTGCTCTTCAAATTTTCCCTTAGAATGAGACAGTTTTCTAGTTTTAGCACTAAAGTACACAGACAACCCTCTCCTCCTACCACCCAACACTACAACCTGTGAGAGATGCACTTATATAGCCAAACTGGAAGCAAAGCTCTCTTCACCCAAGAATGGACTAAACAGTCAAGTGGAGAAGGTAAACACTTGCACCACACCATACTCATCACATAGTCCTTCAAAACCTACACCACCAAAATACACACACAGAAACATGAAACACACACCTACATTCATGGAGGCTCTCAATAAAAATCTGCTCAAGCAACAGAGACCTCCAAAGCAGAAACGCAAATAAGCCTCCACCCCCCAACACAACCCAAATGACACATAGCCCACAAACTCAGTGTACCACTCAACCACAGCCCATAAGGCATAACAATGTACCTAACACTCTAGTCATAGGTGACTCTATAGTCAGGCACACTGATGTTCCACTCACCAGGCTAAACAAGGAGAAAGTTACTGTCAGCTTCCTGTCGGGTGCCAGGATCTGCCACATAATGCACACACTCAGGTCACTCCACAACAAGTACAAATATAACTCTGTCATTGTCCATGTTGGTGTGAATGACCTGAGATGTACCTCCCTGGACTACATGAAAAGAGACATGGAGGAGCTCTCCGATCTTGTAGCCCAGGCAGGTATGACCCTAGCCCTGAGTAGCATCCTGCCATCATCCAGAATGTTACCACAGTACAAGGACAAAATGATTGACTTCAACAATTGGCTAAGCTTCTGGTGGCATTCTAAGGGGATCCAGTATCTGTCTGCCTAGGATGACATGATCGACAGACCATGATGCTTTGCCAGAGATGGCCTGTACCTGTCGCCCTTGGGATTCCAGATACTGGCTAAGGCTCTTGCCACCCCTATAGTGGCTTTTTTAGGCAAGGTTAAAATGACAAATTCACCACCTTAACAGGTACAAGCAAGCAAAATCTGAGGGTAATGCTACTCAATGCTAGAAGTCTAAACCTCAAAATGCATTCACTCGAGGCACTCCTTAAAATGGAGAACATTGACATCTGTCCAGTGACAAAGACCTGTTTCAAGGCTTCAGAGAGCACACCTGCATTACCAGGCTATAATTCATACCACACCTTTTGGCCACTTAACCTGGACCGAAACACTAATGATGGACGTGTGTCCATATTCATTAAGGATATCCACACCTCCAGGCTAGTTGCTCAGCAAAATGCATCTGAGATTATCCAAGTGCAATTAACTCTTGGTAAGATTGCAATCCAAATTGTAACTTGCTACAGATCCCCCACCATGCCCCAGGATTCCCACTCCTTATTTCTTGATACACTGGAAAATATTATGGTACAACTCAACACCCTAATAATGGGTGATTTCAACTACCCCACCATTAACTGGGAAAACTACTCATGTGCCAACTCGTTTGCTAAACATTTTCTGGAATTCATAAATTCCAATGACTTGGATCAACTTATCCACACCCCCACCAGGGGCAGCATTATCCTAGACCTGGTCATTACCAACATGGGTGACCGGTGTTCCACACCATAGGTCAATTACTCGTTGGTCAGATCCGACCACAAGCTAATCACCCTAGACATCCACATCCTGCCCCCACCTCCCATTAGCGAAACCACCGTAAAACACTTCTCCAAACCCAACTTCATTCTCCTTAAGACAGAAGAGGCAAACGTCACGGCACCCATGCAGACGGACAATAGAGGTACGACTGCAGAATCCTACACAAATGCACTTTATAAGCACTTACACAAGTGCATGGATTGTGCTATCCCTAACAGAACCAAGATGCTATCCTCCAAAAAAAGGAAGCCAATCTGGTGGTCCCCTGCCATAAACAAACTTTACAATAAAAGAAAGAAACTGTTGCAAAACAGAGTAAAATCTCATGATTGGAGGAACTCCCTGGTCAGCCTCAGTAAGAAGCTGAGATCCTGCATAAAATCCTCCAAAGCTAGTTATGAAAACAAAATCGGCACGGATTCTAAAGAAAACCACAGAGCATTCTATAGGTATGTCAATACTCTCAATGGCAACACTCAGATCTGCTCTGCGTTACAGCACAATGGCACTAAATATACAGAACCAACTGATATTGCCAACATCCTGGCAGATAGGTTCAGTGCTAACTTTAACCCTCTCTCACCCCCTAAATGGCCCATTTCTATACCAGAAGAATGCAAAGTCCCTGAAATCATGGCTGCACACATAAAAACCACACTCTCCAAAGCCAAGAACACAGCATCCATGGGACTTGACAACATCCCAGGCTGCGTTCTACACAAACTGCAGAATGAACTGGAACCCCACCTAAGCACCATGTTCAGTCATAGCCTCACCTCAGGCTTTGTGCCCACTGAATGGTGCACAGCAATGGTTATCCCACTCCACAAAGGGGGAGTCACCATGGACCCCGGGAACTACCACCCCATTAGCCTAACGAGCCTGGTCTGTAAGGCCATGGAACCTATCATCATGGATCTTATACACAAAGACATTGGTAATCTCCAAACTCTGGACCCCACCCAGTTTGGGTTTGTAAAAGGCAGATCATGTCTCCTAAACCTGATAGACTTCTTTGAAGCAGTCATCAAAGCTGTAGACGAGGGTAAGAGCCTATCTAGATAGCGCCAAGGCTTTTGACACCATCCCCCACTCTGGAATTATAGATAAACTCACTAAACTAGGTATAAATCCCTATGTCACAAGATGGGTTGCCAACTGGCTCACTGACAGAGCCCACACTGTGAAAGTAGCAGACTCCAAATCCAACTTCATACCAGTGACAAGTGGAGTACTACAGAGTTCAGTCCTGGGTCATCTCCTGTTTGGTATCTACTTTGCTGAAGTACAGGCTAACATAGAAGGTCTTTGGCTAATGAAGTTTGCAGATGACTGCAAACAGGGAGCCATAATCGAAAGTCCTAATGATGTGGACATCCCACAAAAGGGCCTCACGGAGACAAATGCCTGGTGTCAAAGCCATGGCCTCAATCTCAATGACAAAAAGTGTATTGTCATTCCCTTTGGTAAAAACTCGGTACCCATGAACTACCACATAGGTGGTAGTCTAAATAACACCAAAAGTGTGATAAGAGACCTTGGGACACAGGTAGACAGTAGTCTCTTCTTTGATAATCACATCATCACAGTAGTCAGGAAATCCTTGTATGTGGCACACCTCATCAGAAAAGGTTTTTCATCCAGGAAAAAAGAGGTCATTGTTCCCCTCTACTCGTCACTCATTAGACCCATTATAGAATACAATGCCCCTTTTGGTATGTCCCTCACAAGACATCTACAACAACTGGAAAGGCCACAGAAATATCTCACAAAGAGGATTACCGGCCACAACCAGATGCCCTATGCAGACCATCTCAAAAAACTCCAGCTTTACTCCATCGACTCAGAGGTGATCTCTGCCTAACATACAAGGCTATGTTAAACCCAGAGCTGTTGGACATGCTCCATTTAAAGAAATCTCAATCCCTCTGAGCTACATGCTCTAGGGACCTAAACCTTGTCACTATAATAAACAGAACATGCTGGAGGGATAGATTCCTGTCCCAGAGACTTCCCATACTCTGGGACAAACTACCTATCTATATCCAACAAACCTCCTCATTAGCACTCTTCAAGAAAAATCTTGATTGGATTGGAAATAGGAAATTCACCCCGGGGATCACCTCTGTGGCTCTGCTCGACAGGAGCACAGGAAAATAATTTTCTTGGGTGGTGAAAGCCAGGGTACTTTTTTGGCTAGGCTTATATAGGCCCTAGGGCCAATAGCCTAGTACCTACCTATGAACCTATGCATTGATGGGTCCATTAGTACTTCATTTTACAGAAGCCTTTTTCTTGGAAATTCTTGTTGCCTACGCATAGCTATCATACTTGCCCATGTTTTTAAGAATGATATTGGCTCATAACTATTAAGACTTAGACATTTCTGTAGTGCTGATTCTGATTCGCTTTTTGAACAGGTTGAGGACATGAATAAATGTTTCTAACATGAGGGCTATAAATGTCTTAAACTTTAAAGAAAGATTAAAAGTGTAGCTTCATTAAATAGACAGAAAGTATCAGTGTGCAAAAATGCTGTGCTGCAGAACCTTATGACTCTAACATTCATCATTACATTTGTTTCCACTACTTGCAAAATCAGACAAATGCTACAAAGGCATTGACATAATTTGATTGTAGACAAGCATTTTTATCAATCAGGTAGCCACAGAATTCTTAGTGACACAATTGTATCTGCTCACAGCAGGATCTTTCAAGATACAACAAACACAGTCACTTCTGACCAAGAGCTGCCCAAAAGTTTTCACCTTTGTGGCAATTGCACAAATTAAAAACTTGTGTCAAAGTATTTTTTCTCTTCTTAAAGCATCACTAGAAAATATATAAAAGACAGTTAATCAATTGTAATACTGTTTGGATTGTTTATATGGGGATTTGGGTTTGTGGAGCATTTTATGCTGGCAAAATATCATGCTCATGGAAGCATGCCACATGAACAATATAAATTGTTAATGCCAGTGCAGTGCTTTACTTTGACACATAATTTCACATCCCATTACACCCTGTTTATGCTCATTTATATTTATGGAGTTATGGGTGAGTCTCTTACCATTTTGCAATGGCATTTACTTCTGGACAAGAAACAGGAAAAGTTTATTATAAACCTAAGAACTTTAAACTTCAATCAGTTAGACATGTTGACAATAAAGTCCAATGAATAATCAAAGGTACTAAGAAGTCTGGGTCCCACAAGCAATGTAGTCACATGTTTGAGGATTTAAACTTGACACTTGAGAAGGGTACTGCAAGTAGGGTAATATTCATGAATGGAAATTGTGAGACCACAGGCTTAATTTATCTGATGAAAGGTTCAGTGTTTCTTGCCTTTTATGTTGGCACGATGGAAATATATATTAGAAAGAGAATTTATGAGGATTTATATGATATGTGCAAAGCAAATTTGAACAATGCTTTATATGAACATTATATTATCTGTCCCTACTCTAAAGGTTTCAGGTTTGGGATCTTGTATAAAATATTTCAGGATCCAAAAGGTGAAGCATGGGAATCACGACTTGAGTATAGAGAACTACTTTGGCAATTTGAATTACAGGCTACAGAAAAACCAGCCCCGGGATTCATGAAGCTCGGCGCAAGGCCGGCGTAAGGCTTGCGCCGGCGGTGCATTGCATAGCCGGCGCAGTAGCGCCATATGCATATTAATGAGAGTGCACCGTAACCACAGGCATGTGCGTAGTGTACGTGAGCGAGCCCAAGTAGGATGCGTCAGTAGGCGTGTTTAAGCAGGCAGGCGAAGAGCAACCTAACGTGCTGTCTGCCATAGTCCGCCCAGAATAGAAATGGCTGCAGCCATGGCCCGTGCAGAATGAAATGTCCGCAGAGTATGCAACAAAGTACCGGTCCTAAGTAAACAGAGAAGCAAATAAAACCCACGCAGCGCGAAAAGTACCTGTCCAAGGAACAAAGGATACGGGTAATACCGTGTCCGACAGCAATGTACTGTGAGTGTGCACAGTCAGAGAAGGTGTACAGCAGCATGTCAGCACGCCGCACCGACACAGGAGTAGCGACTAAGGTCACCAACCGTCCCACTTTGCGAGGGGCAGTCCCTGTATTGGCATACGTGTTCTCAAATAAAGCATTAAAACGGAAGTGCGAAGAGTGTAGGTCATAATGATTTCCGTATTTAATGTAATTGTAGCCTGAATCGGTTATCTCCGTAACTGAAATACCTAAATGTCCCAAGAAACAGAATAAGCTACCAAACTGCCACAACAATAAGCTCATACTTAGGCAAATAAGTGAAGTTCTATGCTATATAGTGACCGTGTGTACGTGTCGGGCTGTGAAGTCAGATGTGACTCCCTGCACATACAGGTGGTCAATGTAGAAGTCCCACAGAACCACGATAGCAATGTGTGTGTTGAATGAAAGGCGACCGACAAACCCTGTCCCTGATCCCTGGTAGTCACCCCTGTGCTGTGTGGACAGCCACCTATACGCTGTACAGGGTGACCTACTACCCCTCGACAGGTATGACTTTGCATTATGTACCAGTCAGCTGTGGGACATGTCCCTGACAGCAGATATGCATATCCGGGAGGCCTCTGCGAAGGATATCTGTGTCAGATGTCCGTCCCAGTATGGCATCTGTTCTGCAAGCATCTACAAACAATGTTACCCATAACACCGCCGTGTGCCTGTACCGTGGAAATGTAGATGTATGACAGGGTGCACCCACGGAATGGCACCATGGGACACCACCTGTGACAGGCAGTTGGTCTGACATGCAGCCAGCAACTATGACCATGTGGGTTGTGTCACATAGACAGTTTACAACACATTCTGTGATGTACATGTTCACATCCCAGCCAATGGTTTCATTAACGCTACCTGAGGGGGTAATGTTATGAAGCCCTTTGCCAGGACGAGGTAGGCTGTATGGACTGCAACACCCCAGCAATGGGCTGGGTGACCGTCCAAAATGTCAACCATGTCTTAAAGGCATGAACCGCCCTGAATAAGACAAACCGTGTGGGATGCGAGCATGTATGTCCCCTATGCAGTCATGTACGAACCGCAGTATGATCCCACCCCATGTCTATGCAGATAGGTCTCCTCAGGGTACTGGGACAGTAATAACCAGCCTCAGTGGAGGCATTGGCCCTGTGATGTGGGAATACAGTTGTCATGCGATACAACCTGGGCACCCTACCTGAGGTGAGGCTATAAAGAAATAGCTGTCCTAACTGTGGGTCCTAATCCCAAATGAGATAGTGGAGTACACAGCGGGCTCACCATCTGGTCTCATGGATGCTTTTCACACTACCCTGGAGAGAGCATGTCCCACCTGTGTGTCACAGAACATTTGGTGACCACAAACCGCTGGTACAGACATCTCCACATGTGTGGTGGAGGGTGTGGAGATGTCCTCACTGGACCTGTCAGCCTGTATGTCGGCAATGTGTGTATGTTGAGTAAACCCCACCTCTATGTGAACCCAGTCAGAGCATATGTGGTAGTGACCTCACAGGTGTCGAGCATAGCAACTGAAGGTGGTATGATTGTCAGCCAGGTCCATGTAGGTATATCTGTGGAATGTGCCCTGGACAATCCCATGACATTGTGTAACTCTACACATATGATGACCAAGGGTGTTACACTCACAAGGTGTCTGCTCCACCCTGTAGTAGCCACCTCCTCGTGTTGTACATCATGTGTATGGCTGGGGTACACCACACTGGACGCTTGGCATTGGTACAATGAACCACAGTTGGGTAAGTGAATGCCTGGTACATGCAGTCCTTTGGGAGGGGGTAAAA